>NC_141703.1:12196966-12439916 GCF_971803275.1 Cyanistes caeruleus | reverse complement strand
GAAGCAATCAGGACACTGAAAAATGCTGGTTCCAAATGTGTTTTCTGTAACATCCTTTGCACCAAACAAAATAATAAATAGTATAAATATGCTCAAATTCTGATCTTCATTTGGGATTGTTATTGCAATATATAAATGGTAGAATATAGAGCCATATGATTGCATCCAAATTCTCCTTTACTAAGTGGGAAACTATATAACCATTCTATACATACTTAACATTCATGAAATGTTAGCAACAGTAAATTCCTTTATTAATTTCTGTATTGCTTTATTCTCTACCTTGTCATTATGAATTTATATGTGATGACAAAAAAGTATGAAAAAATAAATTAAAAAAAATTCAGGTCTATCATGGTTTACTTAGAGTTCATTTTGTACATTTGTTTCTTTCTGAGCCAAGTAATATTGCAGTAGAAGCAGATTTTTCTCTCAGTGTTTCTTGAGGCAAATCAGTGTTCTGAAAAAGAGAAATGGATGGTTTTGATCTGAGAAAATAGAGCTGTTTTACAGAGTGAGGATGAGTATCTCAATAACTGTGAAGGAATAGCTGTAGAGCAAAGGGCAAGATTCTCTCATAATTTGAAGCCTTTGGGAATATCATTCTCACTTAGATGAGCTCTTTGGACAAGCTCTACAGCAAATTTGGGAATGAAAAAAAAAAAGGAAAGTATTTTAGTGCCATGAAAAGGTCAGGACGTTTAATGCAGTAGCAGTAAAGGATGCATTCTATGTTTCAAAGCACAATTATTTTTAGTTCAAGGTGTGATATGTCATGTGCATATCATCTTTTTTCAGCCTATTTTATTGTACCAGATGAAACAGGTAAGACATCTCTGCTGCTCTCCTGATTACTGACAAGTTTTATTGCATTTGACTTCAGCAGTATTCAGTCTATTTTGGTTCTTTTGGGAGACCAAACATGCACATCATAATGACAAGACTTAGGGGGTTTTGCTTGAAATGACCACTCTACCCCTTTTCAACTTACATGATATTTCAAGTATTTTGAATGTATCACTCATAAATAATATTTATAAAATAAATAAATTCATAAAAATGAAGACAAATGATACCACTCTACATACACCACCATGCTGTAAATTATTATACTCTATCTTGAACACCTTTCTGCAGAACTAACATTAATATGAAATGCAAAAGACATTTCTATTCCACAAGAAAAAACAAATCTATAACTGTTAGCTGAAATAAGAGTGAGGTGCTGGGATTTTTTAATTCTGTTAATGTATATTGAAAACTCTAATAGATTCTTCACATTACAGAAAAACAGCTTTTGACTTCGAACTGTTCATATTCTGTTATGGTTTTCATGGTTTTAATTGTTTTACCATAGCAAATACTTAAAAAAAAAATAAAAAATGGAGCAGAAGGGAGGATTGTTATAGTTAATCTGGAGATCATGTTTTGTTTTGGAGAAGGAAAACTAATGAAGCAGCTGTTTTTAGGTCTGAATTTAACTAATAGGAAAGAGCTAGCTGAGATTTGAATGTAGAAGGTATTTTGAGTGCATGTCATCACAAAAGACCAGAGAACAGCCTTCCAAGAACAGAGAAACAATGAGAAAAGCATTGAGAGAAAACTGGGCTTCCAATAAACAGACTTTAGCAAATTCAGGTATGGAATGCAGTCTAAAGAACATATTGAAATATAATATCTAAAACAGACTCTTCAGAGTGCAACACTAAGCTAGCCTGGTGCAGAGAAAGGCAGAAAGACTGAGAGAGCCTCCTACAGTAGAAAGGATTCCAGGATGCTGGAAACTGGTGCATGTCTAAGAATAATTTTGCAGAAGAATAGAACAAATTTATAGAGATAAAATTGGAAAGAGTAGGGAGCAAAATTACTTAAAACTAGCAAGACATATAAAAAGCACCAAAGAATAAGTTCTGTAAGTGCATCCAGAAATAAGAAAAATTCAGTGCTTATTTCTAAGCAGAGCATAGAACTGTGTTTCAAGTCTGCATGAGCATGCATTTTTACATACATATTAGTACATGGATCAAATTTTTTCACTAACAGATTGGAAGACTTTCAGATGAAAAATCTCAGAGAGGAATTGAAGCTGTATTCTTTTTTTCAGTTATAGACCTAGCAGTTTAGTGAGAATATTAAATAAAAGACTTCTAAAACTGAAGCAAATTAGAGAAGAATCAAGGGAGAAGTGGTTTTCCCAAACAGTGAAACAATTCCTCAGACTATATGATTTAATATTTCATATATTAAAAAAGTGGCATAAAATATTATTGAATTACAGTAAAGTGTAAAGGGTAGTGATATGGATGCAAACACTTAAAAATATCTGTATCTACCACATCAGCATTGTTGTTTGTTTGGGCAATTGGTGCAGGAGAGGATCAAAAACTCATTTCCTCACAAAGAAATCTTTATCTTCCAGGTATCCATAATACTCATAATGCTGCTGTGACTCCTGGGGATGGTTCTATGCAGAGCCAGGAGCTGGATTCAGTGATCCTTGTGGTTCCTTCCAACTCAGTGTATTCTGTGATTCCATGATCTTGTGATTGTCCATGTAACTGCCTCACCTTATCCTGAATCTTGCCAGATGTTGTTGCTTAGTCCTTGTCTCTGGTTATTTTTAACTTTAAACTTTCTTGTTTTTGATAATGTTATTGGAAGTAAAGCACAGATCCAAATATGCACTGTTGAAACTGTGTCTGAGCTTGCAGTGACCTGCTATGTATTTGATATTAGGGTCCAACTGTATTGTATGCAGCTGGGATTTCATATCATAATTCACTAATAGATCGGCTTACAGATAAGGGGAGAAACATTGTGGATCTTCTTCCAGTTCCTTTCAGAAAACAGAACTAGCATTCACAACTTACAGTTTTGTTGTTGTAGGGTTTTTTCTTATGCAACGTTTAGGTTTTTTTCCCCTAGAGTTAGAGGCACAAAACAGCATCAAAGATTCTTAAATCTAGTAAATTGCTACAGAAAATATATTGAATTTTTGCAGATGATTCTATGACTAAGCCAATCATTTGTTGTATGGCCCAACTCAGAGACGAAATCTAGCAAATTTTGCCTCTGTGATGAATAGAGCTGAATTAAAGATGAGTAGCAATAATTAAAACAGTCCTCTCAATATGGGTAAAAAATAATTTCATTCTAGTTGATTTATATTAATTTTATTTATTGTGTGATGGGACTTTGAAGTTGTGACCTTTGAGGTCAATGCTGATAGACAACTTGTTACACTGAGTACAGCAAAGCAGTCATCAAGGCTTTAAGGTTAAAAATGTGTTTATTTGTATAGATAAAATGGGGGCTTTAAAGGATTATTTTGATGACCAGGAGAAATAATAACAATAACAATAACAATAACAATAACAATAACAATAACAATAACAAGAACAAGAACAAGAACAAGAACAAGAACAAGAACAAGAACAATAATAATATTAAATAGATAAGCTGAAAAATTAATGTTAACTCTGTACAAGTAATGCTAACTCCATAGAGTGTGTTCTAATTTCTTGGAAGGAAGAAGTTGCCCAGAAACCTGGTTGAGGTTGCTGGGAGATGTCCCTGCTCTCCCAAGTCCTCCCTACTTGTTTGGTTCCAGGTGCAGTGCTAGCAGCAGCTCACATGTTCAGACTCCTCTTCCTCTGCCTGTTCCATCTCAGTCCTCTCAAAGCTTTCAGGTCCAGCTTTTGCTCATCTTCCCCTCAGGGAAGGCTGATGTTGCTGGAAGGTGAGACTACCTCCAGAGGGGAATGGTCAGGATAGGGCAGTGGATGAGCTCATCCCTTGCTGCCCAGCCACATCCCCTGAGAAGAGCACACCATCAGAAAATGAGTCACCCTTCTGAGTTTGCACTGCTACTCCCTCCACTTGGAGTCACGTGTTTCATGTGATATCAACAGGGCTTCCCCATATAAGCAGGAGAAACATCTTCAAAGTTAAATCCACTGAGCATTGTAAAAGCTCTCAGTATTGCTGTTCAGACTTTAAAATATATGCATAGACTGATTCACTTCACTTTGATCTCATCTGCATTATTTCTATTACCTACAGCAGAGTTAGGTTAGCCTTTCAGCTGACAGAGCCATTGTACTCTCTTTCACAAGCCCACAAATTTTACTGAGTAATTAAGGTTTGGTTCTGTGAGATGAAATAAATTAATATTTTCGTTTTATATAATAGCTGTAATGAGAATCCTCCTCTGCCATACCACTATAAAGGAGAACAGACTTCTGAAAACATCAGTGTTAGAGGCAGATCTCTTTCTAAAGAGGAAACAAGGTTAGATGGAGCTCTGCTGGAAGTCCTTTTATTTGCCATGATGCTAAACATCAAACTACAAATTCATTTTACTCTCATTATTAACTTTTGCAGGAGATGTACCGCTTTCCACTGAGCTGTTTTCAAGTCAGTGGGGGAAAAGAGAGATGACTTTATCAGCAGAGAAGGAGATGAAGAGAATTAAAGGAAATTTGATGAGGTGTAAACAAAGTAGCAGCTTGAGCTGGAGGGTGAACTGTAAATTGCAAGATGGTAGTGAGAAGAAGAACAGTTTTCAAAATTAGCTTAAAAACTGTTAAGCATCAAAGCAAACAACAGGACATTTTTAAAGCTTACTTAAGCAATAAGTGAAAGTAGTGTTTAAGTCAAGATGACTAACAAAAATGTTTCAACCATAAAATACAGTACAGTTGTTTCCTCAGATTCACCTCACACTGCTTCACTGCTTCAGGGTCAACTCTAGCATTGTGCCAGATACTCTACAGTGCCCTTGTGTTGAAAGGCATAATAATGAAGCTTCTATATTTTAAATGCCTTCACCTAGATTTTGAGTTATTAAGACATGATTGGAAACAAAGTGCTTGACAATTGCAAATTGATTTTACTCTGTTTCAATTTTTCTTCTTTTGTCAGGACATTAATTGTCATAGCTTAAATAAATGATTTTACTTGGTATATGTAGCTGTGCTGTTCATTAGAACAGTAAAACAATATTTGAGTAAAACAGCATTTGAATTAGGCTAGACTGGCACAGGAAAATGTAACTATTTTTAAATATTAAAAGTATTTTCTACTTATGTATCAATCAAACTTTTTTCCCAAGTAAATCTCAATCTAGAACAGCACACTGTCCTATAACTTACTCTTTTTTCTCTTTACTGCAGAATGGTTGACATCACTATATGCTATTATCTTCCTCTTTATTAAAAAAAAAACCCAGCATACAAACATACTTAAACTTATAGTCACTCTTATGTGTAACATTTGTAGCTTTAGAAGTGACTTAATATGTGAAAGTCTTGATCCAAAGTGCTTGATTTTGAAATTAGCTGAATATTCAGCCCCGTCTGACATTGGGGTGATAACCTCTTTCCCAGTGGAGAGAAAAGAAACTGCAGCATCAAGGATGTCTTTAAAATGTGGTCAGTTTGAACTTTGAATATTTAACTTGAAAATCTGGAAAAAGAGCAAGCATTGGTAGCGTTCCTCTTTTGGAATGAAGGATATGTGATGTCTGCAAAGTGCAGAAACTACAGAGCTGTCACATTTGTGAATTTGTGATATTTCAGCATACCAACATTCAAAAGATTCAATTTTATGACATTTGAAAAGGCTCACATGGATACACAAAGCTATAGATGAATGGATAATCTCATTTAAACAGGAAAAATATCCAATTTTTTGCTCAAATTGAGTGCCCTGTTTCAGAGACATTACTTGTCTTTTCCAACAAAGCCCTATACAATCATCTGTTGTAAGTGGGCCATAATTTTTCTAATGTGTTCCAGCTCCATAAAATCAGAAGAAACTTTGAAAATAGTCAGATTTCTCTTCAACATCTCATCTCAATGTTTAGCTATAAACTACTATGTATTTTTATAGTATTATTCTTCCAGAAATTGAGGAGTGTGCCTGCTTTTAAAAAGATATTGCATATTTTTAGGTACAAATAACAGAAACTATTGCAGAAACACAGACTTTAAACTTAATTTAAGCAATTAAATGCCAATATATAGTAAAAAGCCATAAAAGAGATGAGAAAAAAAATCAGAAATTCTACATATGAGACTGAAAATAGTGTATAAGTAATCTCTTTAGTTTTTCACCTGATTCTTTTTATACAGGAATTTAAGAAATAATTTTATATATCTGTGTTAGGAAAATGTATATAAAAGATTGTAATACCCACTGCTAAGATTTTAAAGCTTTTTTAACCTAAAATTAACAATAATTTATATTTTTCACATTTCCTAATTATTTTATTTTCATAATATATGTTAAATATTTTTCAGTTATTTTTGATTGTTCTCACTCTGTCATATATACAATACATAGAATAATAGATTGACTATTAAGGACATTTCAGAGAATAAATGTGGTGTATAATGTGATGCTGGTGTATAAATGAACATGTGGAGTGAGGTACACTAAAACAAACAAGGAAAAATAATTTGAAAATACTCTACATACTATACATAGTTTAAAGCCCAGGGAACTTAGAGATTTGATTTGCAGAATGATGTTTTACACAATAAATTAACAGTTGAATTAGAAAGAATATGTTTTTCTTGGGATTTCTCTTCCTTAATGCAAGGATCTGGATAAATCTGAAGGTTATTTGGTGATAAGTCATGTGAGTCCAGTTCAGAGAAGATGCCACAATTTCCACAGAAGAAGAGCAAGAATGAAGAAGCTGAAAGATCTTGCAAAAGATTTTCAAGAGCTCTTTTCCTTTAAACTGTATCAAGGAGAGCAGCAGTGATGGTCCTGCCCATCAGGCACTATAAGATACCAGGCTTCCAAGCTCAGGACAGTCAGATGGATCCTCAGTAACAGCTGCAATGCAGTAGGAGATACAGGTATGCTGATAAATGGCTCTGGCAATTCATGGGAAAACTTACAGGGAGAGCTTTAACCCCATGGCCCATCTCACAGAGAGCACAGGAGAGGCTCATCTTTGCATCTTCCTCAAACTACCCTTCTGAGTCTTCCTAACTAGGATCCTAAACTTTTCCCTGTTCTCACCTCTCTTCCGTACCACCATCTCAGCCTGCCCTTCTAATTGCAGAGCCTCTCCTGCTCTCATGAAATGTGAGCCTCAGCTTCACATTTCATGCTTCCTGTCATATTGTTTCTGATGGCAAGGGAGGAAATACAGAATTCAGTTCTCCACACTTCAGAGAACTTCTCAAGATGTACATATCTATTTTATTACCTAGCTGGAGACAATGCTTCACTAGCCAAATGCTGAAAAGATTTAGGCAGCGCATTAACCTAATGGGATGCTGAGGGACTTGTGTTCCCTGACAACATGATCCCCTAACATTGGGCTGAAAACTATTCAAGATTTATTGAGAAAGAAAAGAGAGAAAAAGGTATGATTTCTTGGTCTAGACTAAAAGCACTCAGCCTTAGGGGGGCAATTGTCACTGTAATTTCTGCTCACAGGGTTGCATTTTACTCAGAGACTGAATAATTGAAATATAGACAGGGCTTTAGAAAAAAGGGCCAGAACTTCCTCTTCACAGAGAAGGCAGTGAAAGAGTAACACTTTCCCTCTATCTCTGTATACCCTGTAACACCAAATTTATCCTTGTGCAGCAGTGCAGCTCAGAGACCTTCACTATAACGTATATATTGATGATAGGGCGCTTTTGAGACATATGTGGGTTGGATCTCTGATAGGTTTTTGATTGAACTGAACTCCTACTTCCAGACAAATTCTCTGAGGTATTGCATAAAAGATAGATGGTGGCACTGTGACACACTTTTAGAAAAAATTAGCTACCACAGCTGCCTTTTATAGGATGCCTGAATGTGTTCAATAGTTTCAGAACTCACCAGGCTGAGCTTCTTGAGATGCCTCAGCATAAGAATGACACATTTTAAAACTTACATTAGCCTGCATAGGAAATACAGGTTGACTTTTTCAGTACTTATGCACAGGCAGAGAGGCAGACTCGAGACATGAAGAGAAGTTTGAAGTCTGATCTTAGATGCTTTGAATAAGTTCTACCAAATTACACTTAATTCCTGGTTTGTATAAGTGAAGAAACAGATGTGCAAAACAATTTAGGGGTCTAATATCTCTTAGGGAGACTTATTTCTCTTTGATTTTAATTGTAATTGTGGTATATTTAAGTAGGGGTAGGGACTCAAAACTTTTTGGGTTTTGGTTATTTTATCTGTGATAGCATAATTTTAGAAGCGTAAATAACAAAGCTTCTTTGTAATTAACTACAAAAATTTGATAAGTTTTGGCTTTAAATTCTTTCACAGATACAGGATATGATATGGAAAGGATGTTTCAATAGCTGCCAGCTTAGTTTATTCAGTCCAGGTGCTGAGAACCAGTTGGATCTTTCTGCGTCTTCCCAGGGGAGTTAGCATTTGAAGACTTCACACCAAAGCCCTGAATGCTTCAACAAAAGAAACCTTGGAGAGGAACATATTTTACCTACACAGAAAGACTGAACACTGCTGAAGGTGGATCTTGTCTCCCAGATGACTTTCTGAAAGGTAATTTAGCCTCCTCTCTGGGCTTCCTTCTGTGAAAACCAGTTACTTCAAATGTCTGTCGGTGTTTTCCCAGTGCTAAAGGTCTTGTGGACGTACGTGGGCTGGAAAGCAACCAAACATTTCCTGCCCTCAGCACCTTGGGTGTGCAGCTCAGACAAGACTGGAGCTGCTATTTAGCAATGAATTAGAGATATGATTCAGAACAAAACGAGAGGCAGATGAGTAAGTATATGCCAATTTTTCATTGCCTTTTTTTCCCAAGAACAACACTTCCAAGTGTCAAGTGGGTGAAATCATACAAAAGTGTTTTGCTTTGAATCAAAGGGTCAAGTATTTCAATATGGGTTTGTCTTTGGAATTAATTTAGTGTAATACATGCTCTTTTCCCCTCCCCTTTTTCTAGCACTTTAGTTCCTGAAATATATATGATGATGCATGCAGCACAAATAACTGGTTACCATAGGAACAACTGTAATAGTGATCCCAAAGCAGGGTTGGCCTTTTTTTCAGGATTTTCTTTTTCCCCTTAATACCATACTTTGTACTTACATAAAGATCCTAGCACCCTTTCAATTGCAAATCATTCCAGAAAAATGCTCCTGTTTTTTAGATTTGACTGTAAATTGATAAATTTCAGTGTGTTTGCAGCAGCATTCTGGTCTTATGCATATTTTTATACTGATAAAAAGATGAACTCTAAAGGAATTTGGTATCCATGACATTGCAAATGACAACTTATGGTAAGTATTACTACTTTAAACGTTGCTGTGATGGCATTACTGAAGTAAGCAAAGCATTTGTAATATTTTTCTCTCTTTTTTTTCCCTGATATGAGTTACCCTTTTACCACATCCTGGCATACAAGTATGAGAAAATGCAAATATGTGTGAGCATGAAACAAGCAAAATGGCAGGTTTTTTTTTTTTGATTCTTCTAAATGTTAATGGTATTACCTGTTATTTTCTAGCCCTGCACACATCATCAGGGTCACAAACTGGGTTTCAGATGTGCACTAACATATTGCCACAACCCTGTGCATAGGTTTATGGGGAAGTAATCAAGGATCTGTCTACCTCCTCCCCTTAGTATTCCCAGAGAAATTGAGGCAGCTCTGTTTTACAGCAGCATTCAGATTTCTTGAGTATTGGTGAAGGCTCTATGAATGTTGAGAAATGAAGTGATAGAGCAGCCTGGTGGCCACCAGGCATCTGGTTAAGGTCAACCCATCACAAGCAATCATTAACTTCATCTCCACTTTGGGTAGTACAAGTGAATAGGAGAAACACTGTAAATGCCTCACAGGGATTCCTTGGAAAGAAAGGATTTCAGTTAAAAACAGATAAAAGCTCCTTTCTTTCATTATGCATGTAACAGTATTCAGCTTAAAAAACCCCAAACAATTAAAAGTGCATTAGGAGAAGCTGAAAAATAGCCATTGATAGAGAATGTGAGCTGCAAGTGACTGGAGAGCTCTGTCTGCATTGCTGTATTTGAATGCAGAAGTTCTGTGTCCTGTGTTTTGCCAGAGTGCTGGGATACAGGGATACATCCACACTGCAGCCACAGGAATTCATATGGAGTTCTAAGTGGTTATGACAATGTTGTTTGTGGCAGATCTGGACAGCTTAATATGAACTCTACACTGCAGTCACCAAAATACCTGAAGCAGTGATATACAAGTTTTGAACTGTTGTATTTTTCTAACAAAAAACAGATTTTAGGGAAAACCCATACATCAAATCTATTCCAAAGCTCTCTTTTTCTGTCTAACAAAATTAGAGATATTATTCTGCCTCTGTAGTTTAAGAAAATGGTCACTGTTACAAATTTTGCTTTTCAGAAGGGAAGGCTTTTCACAGTCTGTAGAAAAACTGCATCAGCTTAAAAAAATAAATCATAACAAACAGGGGCTTCTGTTCCATTCTGAAGTGATACCTTAGATACCTCATGTACTTGTAGGTGACTGTGAAATTTACTGAGGCTTTTCCATCCACAGAAAAAGCTACTGTAATTTTCTTGTTACCACAGGTTTTTACTGCTCTTTCCCATGCTAACTACTCAATTTGGTTGCAAAGCAGATTCACATCATAATTTTTTTTTTTCTATTTGACATATAGAATTCAATTACAGTAAACATTTGACACTAATTAGATGGTAGCTTTAGAGGACCTGATGTAATTTATTAGATTTAGACATTTAACTGCAGAGCAGTTAGTGTGTAACCATGTTTAAGGGTATAAATTCTATAAAACAGTAATTAATTTACATATACTTACTGCTTCATTAATCTGTGTGTTTGGATACCTAAGTATGTAAGGTGTAATATGTATTTTATTAGGCAATGAAAAGGAAAAAAAAAATTGTCATGTAAGAGAAAATAGAAATTTTGAAAAATGCCAAAATACTCAAGGGCAAAAACCCCACTGATGCTCTTTTTAGTCTTTTTTCAGAGGATTTGCATCATCATTCCTTAGAGGATGCTTCTCATGGCACAAGGGTAGCATGTTCTGTTTAGGTGGGGCTACTTAAGGCTATGAGGATATTGCTGTTTCCTCACACCATCAAGTCTGTTTCTACCTCCCTCAGCACATCTGCACAAGGGATTTTCCTAAACCAGGGCATCAAAGGGATCCTGGCATTTAAGTTACCATTTCAGAAAAAAAGATGGAAAGCTGTGCCTAATTAGCAACCTCTAGGAGCAGGAGGGGAAATGACAAGCAGGGAGGTTGTGCAGAGCTGAAGCCCTGTGTGCAGAATGGTAAAACAATGAACAACTGCAGAGTGCCATCAGAATCTGAACCAGCACCCTGGCTAACCCTGCTCAAAAATTATCTCAGTGCAGGAAATTCACAATATTAACTACGTTAGCTTCTGTTTACTGTTTCTGCTGTTCCCTGGTAACACTGAATCACTTGGATGAATAATAGGAAAAAATGTAAATAAGATATTCTCTGAGTTATTTTGCAGAAGCTGAGCATTTTTTTTTTTCCCCAAGCAGAAATTTTTCCACATAATATTCCTTTTGCTAGAAAATTAAAATTACTGCTGCTGATTTTTTTTTTTTTTTTTTTTTTCAGGAAAGAAACAACTTTTTAATTTGAGAAGTCAAACATTTAAGAACAAAGAAAAAAAATTTGACTGTGACAAAATAGGTATTTAATTTGGCAAACTGTTTTTTTTTCATTTGAAAATGAAATTGTCAGTAAAATATAAACTTCATCAAGTTTAACAAGGCCAACTGAAGGTCCTTCACCTGGGTGAGGACAATCCCAAACAGGATGGGAGAAGGGTTCAGTGAGACCTTATTTTGGCTTCTTAATTCTTAAAGGGGTTTATGAGAAATAAGGGGACAGATATTTTATTAGAGCCTTTAGCAATAGAACAAGAGGTAATAGTTTTAACCTAAAAGAAGTGGTAGATGTCCCATTCTTGAGAGCATCCAAGGCCAGGTTTAACAGGGTTCTGAGAAACCTTACCTAGTTGATATAATTTCTTCTGGCACAGGAGGTTTGACTAGATGACCTTTAAATGTCCCCTCCTAACCCAAACCACAGTAGGAAAAATAAAAATAAATAAATTTTATCACCGCCATTGTTCTTGACTGATTAGATTTAAATTTGTCTCAGGATTTTTTTCTAAATATCAAATATTTTTTCAGAAATTTCTATTTTATGATGTGCAAGTCAATCAGCATAAAGAAACAGAGAAAAGTAGAAGTGTACAGAATTCACATAGCAACAGGGATGGATTTTAATAGACCTGATTATGAAGTAGATGGGGGTGTGTGTGCATGTTGGTGGAGAACTGCAATTATTTTTAATTTGCAATGAAAAGCCAAGAATTTTCAAAAAGAGGAAAAAATAGACAAGCAAGATATAAAAGGAACTGAAAATGAGAGTAATAGATAAAATAAAACTCATTTGTCCCTTCTGTCCTATGCATACAGTTAACACAGATTTCTTTCCCTTTGGTTTAATGCAGTGCTAATGGCTTCAGTATCTTCTTAGACAGTCATACTTTAATAGTGCAGGTTCCTAAAAGGCCTTATGTTGTAGTAACCACCTAGAGAATAAAAAAGCTTGTTTGGGAACCATCTGTGCTTAAAAACAAATTGTTGAATACAGTTATTTGGAAGTAGAGTCACTGGGACTGGGAAATAAAGTAATTTTAGTACCCCTTTCAATAATGTATTTGAGGATGCCAGTGCAGAGATGGAGTCTGTGTTCTGAACCCACTGCACCCTCAAAGAGTGTTAAGCTCAAGCTTTATTGTCCTAAGAACATGCATGATGCTGATTAACATTTGATTTATGTGTCTTCTGTGTTTATTTGTTTATAAAAATGTCCTGCCTCTTCACAGTAATCCAAATCCTATGTTGTAGCAGTTTCTATAGCAACTATGCATTTATTATTGAATAAAGAAAGAATTATGTAAACCAAAACCATAAACCATACATAAATTATCAATGCATAAATTCCTACTGTCCTGGTTTCTCAGTCCAATTCTCTACATTTGTATAAAAGTAAGAAATATAAGAAAACGAAAAGCAGAACGTTTCACTCAACCTTTTCTTCGATATCATTATTGAGACAATTATCTGTCTAGAAAATCTGGTAATATCTGACTCAAGTAATTCAGGAATCATGAGTCATTCCCTTAAAGTCATGAATCTGGTTTTTAAAATCTTGAAATTAAAAAAAAAAAACCCAAAAAATAACCCTATGAAAATGACATTGCCACCCTCCCTCTTCCCTCCCCCCCCTGCCCACCGTTTTTATTTAGTTTGATTGTGGAAACATTCTATCAATTTTGAAGCATTCTTTTTTGAAGCCTAGTTGAGCTACCAAGGCTACATTTTAAGGATGGAAACTTAGATTCTGAAATAATTTTGGTATTCTAATATTATGTCCTACATGGTGATATCCAGCACTTCCAGTATCAGCTCTCCTAAAAACTCAAAGATGTACTCAGAGATGCTCACCTAAGCCTCTTTAACTAGTTCTCTCAGTTGATTTCAATTATTTAGCAGTATCAGTGCAAAACTACACTCAAAATTTCATTTACAGCTACATGTCGTTGCAATTCAGGAACTCTATCCAGGATTACAGCCATTAGTTTCTAGATGCCAGCTGAAAGTCAAAATCTTGGAATCTTTCATGAGGAAGAAAGAATAGAAAGAAAGAAAAAGGAAAAAAAAAAAGAAAAAAAAAAAAGAAAAAGAAAACGAAAAAGAAAACAAGAAAGAAAGAAAGAAAGAAAGAAAGAGAGAAAGAGAGAAAGAGAGAAAGAGAGAAAGAGAGAAAGAGAGAAAGAGAGAGAGAAAGAGAGAAAGAGAGAAAGAAAGAAAGAGAGAAAGAAAGAAAATCCAAATCCTATTGCAGTATTCAACTTTAAGAGTGAAAATGTTGAAATAAAACATTTTGACACTTTCTGGAATTAAATGTTTTGAAACTTCCATTTGAAAATATTTAAAATGTTGCTGCTGTGAATCAGAAGAAAATTGTTCTGTTAGGGAAATTTTTGGCCAAAATTGCAATTCCATTCATAACAGCTGCCAGATTTTCTGGGGCAGACCACAAGATCTGAGCTCAGGGATTCTCATCCATGTAGCTCTACTGAGCAGAAATTATCAATAAAAAACACAATTTATTGCTTATCATTTCTGGCTTCCCATGTAGTTTCTTATTTAATCTTAGGCTTTGCCTGAGCAGTTTCAATCAAAAGTAGATCTTTCCAAATGAGCAGCCACTTTCTAAATGTGTATAAAACCTATGCTGTTATTTTTAAAATGTAACCAAATGAATGTATATAGGAGAATAAGGTTGTCTCCAGAAGTGCAGTGCATCTTGATTATCTACATGTGTAATTTACTTCAAAAAATCATACAATTACCTGCACTTATGAAAGCAATGTACTATGTAACACGACATATATCTATAATATTTACTATCTAAGTCTTTGACTAAGAAACAGAAGTTTCTGTTTATCACCATGGTTCATCTCATTATCTCAGTGGGGTATTTAGTATGTTTGTTTTAAAGCACTCTTGAAGCTTTCCAAAGACAGAAGGCTAAATAAAAATCCAGACATATGCCATAATTAAAGTATCAGATGCAATTAGAAATTTTGTGAAGCAAAGACTGTATTAGAACCTATTTAAACTTTTCTTTTTCTATTCAATTTTTTACATTGTTTATTTAAGAAATTGATAAAAAAAAAAATATTCAATCCACCTCCAAATCTTCTTGCATTCTTAAGGGTTTAAATTAATCTTCAGTGCATATATATATATATATATATATATTTAATATGCAAATGTTATACAAATACATACTTCTTTTGGATTAGTTTGCAAGTCTTTCAAACTGGAGCTACTAGCAAAGTCTGAAGGAATATTGCTATTATTTTACTCATATTATATTCTTAGAAAGTAAGAAAGATAATGTTTCCAACGGATAAATAACTTCCAGTCTACTCTCCTTCCAACAAGTACTTTGAAAATACTTTGTGTGCCAAACTCTAAGGGAAAAAAGTACTATGCTTTGTAGCTCAGTGAGTATGTTGGTTTGGGAATCCAAATGAAATGTGGTACCTCATAAAATATTGTTCTCTTTAATCTTTATGATATCATGAGGTAACAATATAAAGGGTTCTAACTTGCCACAAAAGCAAAAGACATATTTCAGGAAAAAGTGATAAAATACCTATTCTTAGTTTCTAGGAGTATTATGATACATGTACAATTTTTATACAGAAAAAAGACCTTTAGCACCTATTGTGGACTTTGCTAAAATTGCATACCTTACTCTGCTGGTAATACAGAAAATAATTATATTTTTCTAATTATTTTTTAATGAAAACAACATATCTCTATGGAGCACACAGAGTGATTCAATACAATACCATACTTCAAGTTTAGAGTATTTCTACTTGCAAACTCAAAAAGCAGAATGGTATTTGTGTCATAGACAAAATAAATCTTTTGTTCCTCATTAGAGAGATAAAATTAAAAAAAACACAAATCCTTTTTTCCTAATTAGAGAAATATAAAAACATTTCTGCTTTTTCTTTAATTGATTAATACTGAATACCCTAATTATCTGTGCAGTACTAATAATTTATTAATTGAAAAAGAGAGATGTATAAGGGGTACATAGTAATCTAGCATTTGACAGAATTTTTAGTCAATCAGAAGTTCAAAATAGAAGTAAAAATAAAAAATATCTCTCAGTCAGCAGTGTACCAAGGCCACAGTCCATTTAATGTCAATTAATAGCTGTGATTCCAGTAGAAGAATAAAGAGATGGTTTTTTGCCTTTTTCTTCCAAACAGGTTCCGGTCAAGAGGACAGAAATGCAGCCTGTGACTACTGATGATCCAGAATGACATATCAGGGACTTCCTCTTTAGATTCATCCATGCTACCTGTAGATGTATCAAAGTTCCAAAAGTGGATCTTCAGATCACACACTTTCTCTGGCTGGCTACCAAGAGCTGGAGCTGGAAATATGTCCATGTAGCCAACTCAAAATGAAAAACGGCTTCAGAGCCCAACCAAATTCACTTTAAACCTTGTTTCTCCCTCCAGGATTTCCCCTTCCATTAAATCAAGTGGTGTTCTGCAGATTACATACTCCTATAAACAAATGACTCTTGCCTGCGTGCAAAGAACCTGGACTACTAAAAACAGGAAGGAGGACAGATAAGGAAATCTGCGTAAAAGAGAATCACACAATCATGTAATGATTTTGGCTAAAAGTTACCTTAAACATCATCTAGTTCCAACCCCCCTGCCATGGGCAGGGGCACTTTTCAATAGACCAGGTTACTGAAAGACCTGCCCAGCCTTCCCTTGAACATTTCCAGGTAGGGAACTTCCACTTCTTCTCTGGGCAGCTTGTTTTATTTCCTTATAGTAAATAATTACTTCCTGACACATCTGTATTTCTGGAATGACAGGGAAATCCCAACAACTCTGTCAGAGGCCAATGTGATCCTGAGGGGAAATGAGTGGCAAAGGCACCCCTTTGTGACTAGCACTGGGGTTCCATGAATCCCTGGTATAGACTAATGCAGGAGAAGGTATTTCAAGGACCAAAAAGTGTACCAGTGGAATAATGGTATATCTGTCTTGGAGACAGAGGAAACTAAAAATTTTGACTACCTTGCTCAGTCTCTCAGAGCACCCTTCTGCTGTACAGTTGCTGAGGGTCAAACATCATAGGGTGCCAATTGCTGCCACACTCCATTACAAAATCATGACCCTTGTGCCCTGGTTTTGGCCAGGATAGAGTTAATTTTCATCCTGATAGCTGTTCTAGCGCTGTATTTGGGACTTAGGATGAGAATAATGCTGATAACACTGATGTTTTGGTTGTTGCTGAAAAGTGTTTATACTAAGTCAAAGGCTTTTCAAATTCTCCACCAGCTCACCAGCGAGGAAGCTGGGGGGCACAAAGAGTTGGGATGGGACAGAGGCAGGACAGCTGACCCCGAGGGGATATTCCACATCATATGGCATCACACTGAAAAATAAAACTCAGGGAAGTTGGCTGGCTGGACACTGGTCAGAGGGTGGTGAGCAGCTGCAGTGTGCACCTCTTATATTGCTTTATCATTATTATTGCTTTCCCCTCCTTTTCTGTCTTATTACATTTTCTGTATCCCAACTTTTTTCCAATTCTCTACTCCATCCCGTTGCAGAGGACTAAACAAATGGCTGTAAGGTAATTAGCCACTTGCCAGGTAAAATTACATTATCCCTGTGTTCACTGCTGATGCATTTTGGTTGTGTGTTTCAGTTTGGCTAGGAAGGGTTGTAATTTAATACTTCACCATGGTCATACCATGCACAGAAGTGAACCTGCAGAATTTCTGCAAAATTTTTTGTTTAAAAGAACCCCTTACCTAACATTATCAAAGCATACATGTAGTGATTTCTGAAGTTGCTCATCTTTTTCCTTTCCATAAAAATTCTATAATTCATGTGTTCCATAGAAGATTTCTTTAGCAATCTGCTCTGAATGCTCCACATTTAACAAGATAATGAGGCTGAGTGAGATGCTGCAGCTTTTCTGCTCAGGTTTTGTGCAAGGAAATGGTGATGGTCAGAGGTCTTCAGGTCAGGTCTGAGAATGAAGCAGTGGCACATGTGGCACCTATAGCAGGGAGGTGGGTAAGTGTAGAATGGTGAGTTACTGAGTTCTGACATGACTCTGTACAAGTATGAGTCAGCACAACAGGCTCACTGCTGCTCTTATAAATATAGTGAGTGCCTGCAAGTTATGACAATGCAATTTTACCAAGATATTGTCTTTCCCCATTACTAATCAGTTACAGCATTTCTGGGGCTTTCCTGGCATTTTAATTTCCTTAACATTCTTGTACATACGATAGTGTGTGTGCAGAGAAGGAAGAAATGAACACAAATAAAACAAAATTCAAAGAATCATAGAAGCATAGAACCATAGAATAGAATGCAGTTCCTGAGGTGGAGGGACCCCTAAGGGTTATTGAAGTCCAACTCCTGTTGCTGCACAGGACAGCCCCAAGAGTCACACCACGTTCCTGAGAGCATTGTCCAATCACTTCTCCAGCTCCTCTCCTCTCCTCTCCTCTCCTCTCCTCTCCTCTCCTCTCCTCTCCTCTCCTCTCCTCTCCTCTCCTCTCCTCTCCTCTCCTCTCCTCTCCTCTCCTCTCCGAACCTCTCCTCTCCGAACCTCTCCTCTCCGAACCTCTCCTCTCCTCTCCGAACCTCTCCTCTCCGAACCTCTCCTCTCCGAACCTCTCCTCTCCGAACCTCTCCTCTCCGAACCTCTCCTCTCCGAACCTCTCCTCTCCGAACCTCTCCGAACCTCTCCTCTCCGAACCTCTCCTCTCCGAACCTCTCCTCTCCGAACCTCTCCTCTCCGAACCTCTCCTCTCCGAACCTCTCCGAACCTCTCCGATCCTCTCCTCTCCGAACCTCTCCTCTCCGAACCTCTCCTCGAGTCTCCTCTCCTCTCCAAACCTCTTCTCTCCTCTCCCTGCACTTTTCTTCAGCAGGAAACTGATCCAGATCCAGCACAGACTTTGGTTTTATATTAATTACTGAGCACTCACACACAGAGTAAAACTCTTCTATGATCCGGATCAGTTTAAGTATCTGAACTACAAGTAAATGTCATTGAGTCACCAAAGCCATTCAGTTCCAAGTTTCCTCGTGTATATATTAATGAATATTTCTTATAAAATATATTCCTATTTACTTTCAATAGTGGTGAAAATGCAACATCACTGACATGATTTACTCTTTTGTATAGAATGGTGAAAACAGTTTAGTTTTTCTAGATGTAGTTGATATTTTTTGTGTTACAGAATGAATTGTTTGCAATTCATGGTTTGAAGTGCTTATATTAAAAGTATTCAAGATGGTTTCAATGAGAGCAAACAAGCGTGTTTTCTTCTTTGTTTACTTTTGTTTTTCACCTTGGAAGGAATGGAGAGACCGAATATATGAATACCATCTGGAAGTAAAGCATTCGAATAACTCAGTGTTATGAAACATTCTGTATTTTTCCATGCATTCACTGGTTAAAATCAATCTTTGTATTCTATGAATGGTTTCCTAGATGACAGTACTGTAAGTTTCAATTTTATTAACAATGTCTGCTTATCTTAATAACATATCCATAGCTCAAACCTGGGTGTATTAAAACCAGACATTTCAGCAACTGACTATACTTATCAGCATTTGTAACATCAAGTTCTATTTTTATTTTCAGGCTGTAACTAGCCTCAAAAATGTTTGTGCAAGCTCTAATCCAATGACCATTTTCCTAATATGATTTATTAGACTGAGCTCTGCAGAAGCTCAGACTAATCTTTATGTGCCATTTTACAAGTATTTTCATAATACTTTCAAAACTATTATGGCTTCTATGCATTGGCAACACTTCATCTCTGGTTTAGTTTTCCTTTATTTTCCTTTGATGAAAAGCAGTTTGAAAGAAAGAAAGTACTGTAAAAGTAAAATTAATTGGCACGTTACGGTGTTATCATAATTTGAAAGACACCAACAAATTGAACAGAACTTAATCTTCCATATTTTTGAAGTCAGGGAAGCCACTGTGGCTGGATGGCTGGGCCCAAAGAGTGATAGTGAGTGGAATTACATCCAGTTGGTGGCCAGTCACCAGTGGTGTTTCCCAGAGCTCAGTGTTGGGAAAAGACCTGTTTAATATCTTTATCAATTATCTGGATAAGGATATTGCCTTATCCTAGCACCTAGCGCTCCAGGCTGGGCAGAGTGCTGATCTCCTGGAGGGTGTGAAGGCTCTACAGAGGGATCTGGACAGGCTGCATCAATAGGCAGAGGCAAATTGCATGAGCTTCAACAAGGTAAAGTTCTGGGTCCTGCTTTTGGATCACAACAACCCCAGGTAATGCACCAGATTTGGGGATGAGTAGCTGGAAAGGTGCCTGGCAGAGAAGCACCTGGGGATGTTGCTCAAGAGCAGCTGACCATGAGCCAGGTGTGCCCAGGGGCCAGGAAGGCCAAAGGCAGCTGGGCTGGATCAGCAATGGTGTGGCAGCAGCAGCAGGGCAGGGATTGTCCCCCTGGACTCGGCACTGCTGAGGCCACACCTCAAATGCTGTGTCCAGTTTTGGGCCTCTCACTACAAGAAAGGCTCTGAGGGTCTGGAGCGAGTCCAGAGAAGGGCAGCGGAGCTGGGGAAGGGTCTGGAGCACAGGTGTGGTGAGGAGCAGCTGAGGGAGCTGGGGGTGTTCAGCCTGGAGAAAAGGAGGGTCAGGGGGACATTATTGTTCTCTGCAGCTGCCCAAAAAGATGTGGTGAGCGGAGTGTCGGTCTCCTCTCCAAGGCAACAAGTGAAGGACAAGAGGAAATGGATTCAAGTTGCACCAGTCCCTAGCTGCACTTCCCAAAAGAATACATAAATCTGAGGCAGAAATTAGTGAAATGTACATCATGCACTGTGAGTACCAGAAACACATCTATGTTTGAAGAGCATGATTACATTGGACAGCAACCAAGGATATGAGTTCAAGGTTGACCATAAAGAACTCCACAGTTGTGGAGCTGACTAGAATTTTTCTGCATCCCCCATAAGACCTGAGAGTAATCTTTGCACCTTTGTGTACTGGACATAAATTGGCATTTCCTGTACTGTTAATGTGCTTTTGTCACAGTCAGGGCTGTATCTTATGACATAGTCGAGTGTTTGCAGCTGAGCATGTAAGCTGTGCTGTAATACAAAATCAGATTACTATTCATAACAAAATAAATACTCATGTTGAATATATGCTTAGATATGTCTGAATATGTCTGAAGCATAGACTTTGCTGCAGTTCATACTTTTAGCTAAATGTATTATTTTCTTTTAAAATAAAAAATTACTCCAGGAACATTTGTAAGTTTTCTGTCAGGTCACATTGAGTTCTGTGACTGGATAGATTTGCCTTCCAAGAATGCATTCTATTACAATAAGGAGTACAAATCACAAGGCTTTTAACTGTATCTGTTTTATTTGCATATAAAGTCTGGACCTTAAGCATACTACCTTAATGTAATTCCTTTGAGGCACTTTAATCAATGCAAAATTAAAGCTAATTATGGTAATGAAATATTTTGAAAGTAAAAGGTGACTGGAGTAGTACTCAGCTCTAGCACAAGCCAAAAAAATAAAAAGTGAACGTACTAACATTTTCTTCATTAGTTTGGTATTAGTACAGTACCTTCTTAATGTCTCTGCTGAAACTTGAATTTAAAATGAAAGGCTTTTCCTTTCATTGCCTGGTGTGTGACATTAGAATTAAATGAATAACATGGTTGTAACTACAATCTCACTGTTGGTCTTTCTTTTGCACAGCTCTTTTCAACTTATACAACATTACTTTCCCTCCATAAAACATTAAATATCTACATTGTGAGATTTAATGTGTGATCCTTTGGTTTAATCTTCAAGTAGTTTCAGCTAAATCAGGCATGGAGGGGATGGTCTTGTACCGATGATGTTGTACTCTGATCTTGCTAATGCAGTGACCAGACTCTCAGCAATCCTCATTGCAGCCTCCTCTGGTTGTCAGTTCTGTGCCATAAATTTGTAGTTACAAAAAAACTCCATTTAACTTTCCTCTGAGCAGATCAGTGTTCGCTGCTCTCCTGCTCCAGTACTGAGAGAAATACTGATAAATCTGCACTTCAGCACTCACTAAAACAGATCAATTTGGTAAGCACCAACATGGAAACAAATAGGCCCTTTATAGCTATTAATAAAGGAGGATAATTGCTGGCATTAGTCACAGCATTTAATTTCACTGAAGTACTAGCTGGCTGTCCTCAAGGTGAGGATTTTCTGTGAGGTATTTTCAAGTTTCATGGCTTATGTTTTATAAATAGGCAAACTTTGCTTTCAAATGATAGGTAAATCAATAAATGCACACACACTCCTCCAACAATATAATGAAAATACTTCTGGTTTACAGCAAATTGCATGCATATAAATAGAAATTTGGAAGATAGCAAAGACGAACATTTGAAACATGCACCACAGTAGCAGTCAATGACTGATAGGTGTGTTTTTGCTCCTCTGAGAAGCATGTGGGTGTTTAGGTAAGATTTTTTTCCTTTCAAAAAAAAAAAATTGTTAATTTGATAAGAACATAGTGCTTAATTGCGAGGAGCATAAAAATGAATGCATGAGAATTTAACTAGACAAATGAGAAAGAGCTTGATGAATCAGTAGCCCATCCTGTATGTCATGAAGATAGACATCTACTTTTATTCTCTTTGAAGTTCACGGCTGTCATTGCAAAGATAACTGCTCCAGGCACTACTCCTCTTCCTTACCAAAGACATAATTCCTGTTTCAATTACTTTAGAACACTTTCTACACTGCCAAACTGTGTTATATCCAACCGATCACGTGGATATAGGAAGCTGCAGGTATCATCAATACATAATGGCAAAGCATCAAGGAATTTTTGGTTACTAAACAGACAAACAGAAGGACTCATAGCCAAATGAGTGGTGATGATGTCATTACTAAAATGGGAAGAATGGGTGTGTTTGGGCCTTTTTTGCTGCTGAAACTGAAATGATGGCTTGCAGGGAAAAAAAATAAAAACAAAGCATGCCCACTGTTGAAGGGGTATGAAGAGTATAAAAGTTACCACAATTTCTGCAGGTATAGTGAATTTAGAGATCAGTGGCAGCATATAACTTGTTGATTTGGGGTGCCAGAGTTCGTATTTATATTTCAGCTGAGGCTGAGGTTGAGATCCTCATTCACCTCCCTAATCCATACCTTCAATTTGTAAGTGTCCCGGTATCCTCTCATCCTATCTTTGATCTGGAATGATAAGATTTTTCTCTTCTTCCCCACCAGTGCTTCCCAAATTCTCCAGTATCAAGCACTCCCACTAACAAAGTACTTCCATTCATTCTTAATCTTCAAAATCACAGATTCAAAGATAGTAAAAATAGACGTGTCATCCTTCATTTGTCTGGAAGAATTTCACAATAGTGTCAGATCAGGCATATCAGAACCTACAGCAGCACCCAGGTGTAGGTCTCAAAGGGTCACCAAGAGAAATGTTCATGTCACAGGCACTGATATCCTTTTGTTAGGGTCTATGACTTAAATTGTCTTTAATATATCCCATAAAGGAAACATATACTGAGTTGCAGGTTGTCCTGCCAGGATGCTTATCAAGGGTACCTTAATTACCACTTAATATTATCTTTTGTTTTCCAAAAGATGGAGCTGTATCTATGTGGGCTCCATTCAAGTCTGGTCAGAATTAAGCAGTGTTTGCTTAGGTTTGTGAGATTTTAGGGAAATACAGGACAACAAGGTCAAATAGGACCCAGTCAAATGTGATTCAGACTATTGAGCTCACTCAGACACTGTTGATTCAGGAGATACTGGTAGCTTGAAGCAATAAAGAAAAAGTTTGGACACTACATGTTTTTCTCTTGGCAAGAAATGCTGTGGTACTACTAGCAAAATGACTGTATCTTTGAATTACTTAAAATGGCTCTCACTTAAATAGAAATCTGAAAGAGTCTACTTTGGTTTCTTGGACCACTGAATCCAGTACTAAAGGTTTGATCTAGTATTTGTAAAAGATACAAGGAGTTTCACTGATTTTAACAATACAATGGTTTTTGTGGATGAAATCATTGAAGCAGAAATCCAGATTACTTTGTGTGAAAATAATCTTGCTCCCTAACAATAAAATATAAATTGAACTTTTTATAAATTCATGTGTTTGACAGAATTCCTTATCTAAACAATCAGAGAATTTTGAAGGTAATACAGTGTATTTACATTAAAAATTCTCATGCTGTGTCAATTTTATATAGACGCTCCCTTTATATCTGAAAGAAGGTAGGGTTTTATTTATGAATAAAACATTTCAATCACTGGAAAAATGAGTCATAAATTTTCACTATTTGTTTAATTTTAATAATATGTTATTCAAGACAATGACCTGAAAAATTGCAAATACTTTGTGCAAAACTTATTCCATTTACTTAAAGGTTAAAGTTATTGGTCTGAATAGTACCCACAGAAGCCGCTTCAGTTTTTATGTCTGTGCCCGGTTTTTGACAGTCACATAGTAGATGTTCACCTTATTACAGTAATTGGAAAGGTTTTGTGCCATTAGAAAAAATCATTACTTCTGTACTTCTGTGCAGTTGTACTTCTGTGCAGTATATAAGTGTGTATATATGTATAAAATACATTGCTGGCACCATAATTTTTTATGATTTGGCTGTCATATACTCACATAACAGGAATCAAATAGATGAACCTTTATACCTCTCTCCTTTGCCTAAATACCAGGAATTATCATAAGGAATATTGTACTGTTATAGGGTGTGCATTGTTCCAAATGTATTAATGAGAGCATTGTTGAATTACTTTCTAAGACCCCTAGAGAAGAGTGAGTACAAATAATTTTTATTCTACCACTTGTTTGATAAAATGATCAGTCATTTCCCAATTCCAGAATCCCTATAAGACCTCTAGCAAAAAATTTCCATAGAAAAAATGCACTGATAGTAGGTTTTAACTGAAATCCCTGTTTCAAGTGTCTGAGGTAAAAGGTGTTATCTGGGAAATAAACAAGTACAGCTGCTGACTTGGTTTAGTGTGCAAAACAAGTTAGGCTCTGCTTAGAGAGGTAAAGTGGCTATGCTCCTCTAGACCTAAATTAAAGATTGCTGAGTGACATTAAAATCAATAGTTTATTAAAAAGAAAATCTGGAGGGCACTGTGTTGTCTTTGTGATTTTTAAATTTAACAGTAAGATCACTATTTGTGTCAACAGATTTATACCCTCCACAAAAATAGTCATATAAAAAAGTCCTTAATCCCACAGAAGAGACATAGCTCTGTCTCAAGTTCTTTTCAGTCAGATGCAATGACTTAAATCTGGGACATCAATTAGAAAACTGGAGCATTACCAAACAGTGGAAAAAAGTTTCAAATTAGATAAGCTTTATGTAATACCAGATGTTTCTTGTTTTGTTTCATATAGAGACTTAGCTCTTCCATATGTGGATAGATTTTGGTATGAGATTTTGAATCTGTTAACACAGTCAAAGGATATCTTTTGACATCCTTTATACATGGACATTTGCTGCACTGCAATTCATACTTTGTATTTTGTACATTCTTACAATGTGCTTTCCAAATTCTTAGAATGTATTTTGGAGTACATTGGAAACACTGCAAAGTGTGTAACAGCAGTTAGATGAAAGTTCTGAACTCTTGGTTGAGAAATAAGATTGTCTGTTGCCAAGGCTGAGCATGTATGGATCTGCCCTTTCTGTTAGGGAAGGTTAAATCTGTTTGGCAGGTTCTCCTATGGGAATTTTTGTATGCATTTTGCTTGTGCATCAGTTTCTTGTCTTACTCTGAATGGACCATTCTCCGACCTCTTCCTCACTTAAAAACATAAAACTCACATTTTGCCTGGTGTTCATTGCATCTGGATTAATATATGTAATATATTTATTTGTTTATTTTAATATATGCTAAAAGAAAAGCCATTAAATCCCCCTTAACAAGTTTGCTGATGACAAGCTGTGAGTGTCCAATTCCTCAGAGTGCTGTGGAGCCCTTCAGAAGCACCTTGACATCACTCACGATTTACAGCCTGCTCATGGCCGCTGCACTCACAGGATCTGGGCGCTGTCCCTGAGCCACCTTGCAGCCCAGTGCCCCTCTGGCTTCCTTTGTGCTTTGCAAGGCAGCCCTGTCCTGTGGACAAGGGGCAGAGACACAGCCCAAGGCTCTGGGGGATGGCTGGCTGTGTCCTTTGTCCCTGAAACATCTAGCACAGTCTTGGGAATAGCTGAATCCAAGTCTGGGTGCAGCTGTATCCTAATAGAAAGTATAACCAAGAGTTGTCTTGGAGACCTTGATGTTTTGTGATCTGGCTTGCACAGCCTGGTCTAACAGTTTCCTATGGAATCACACTATAAAACATTAAGTATACTTCTTACACTTGAAAGATAACACAATACCTACACCTGCACCAAGACAGCATCACAATTCAAGGTACAACAATAGAACTCTCTCTTACTAACATGAATGCACACAAAATAGAAACTGCATAAAAATAAATGTGCATGCTTATATTTTTTTGAAACTTCATTGAATAAGTAGGAAATGTCAATGTATAATGACTTCAATGCATAATAACTTAATCCAAAGCACTACTGTATCCAGGACCATTCTCCTGGATATTTTCACCACATGTCTCTTATCTAACAGATAAACAAGTAATATCCTCAGTCAATGAGGATGGCTGTTTAAAGCTCTGTAATGATGAATTCAAATGCCTGGTTATGAGCTGCAGAGGGAGAAATTCAATTGTTGTAACTAGGCAAAGTTATATAACTTGACCTGCAGGTGAAAAACAATTTGAATGTATCAAGGCAGATTAGAAAGTCTGTTCTGTACTCTGACATAAACCATGAGCAGCTATTTTCAAGCAAGAGGACTTGAACAAAAACTATAAGTAGAACAAAAGAAATGTTTTAAAATAGTATTAATAATTTAAACAAAGGAAATAAATGGAAAAAGTAATTAAAACATTTAGAACATTCCTTTCACTAGATATAGGTATGAAATAAAAATATTTTGATATTTTTTTCTGCCCCTTCAATGTTTTTACCTGATTACCACAACTGAATTCTTATGCTACAACAGCACTGGATTCATTTGCAAGTAGTATAGTGGTAATAAATCATCCTTCCTTTCGTTTTATTATCTTTTCTAATTAAATTATCAGTATTTACAAATTATTAAAAATATAAAATATTTAAATACTTCAGTGTCCCTAAAATAAATATTTTTGTGATTTAGCCAATATATTGCATAATTTTAGAATTTCATCTAGCAGTCCTTCACCATGGAAGAATGTGTCACTTTCCTTTTTTATACTTGTATGATCAAAAAGTTGTGCTGGGGCTTAAACATCTCCTTTAGAATGAAACATATTTATGATTTCAATACTTAGAATTATGAGTAGCTTTCACAGAACTTTATTATTTTTCTGTTAGTCAATGCTGTTCAAATCAAATATTGATCTGTCTTCCAACTTACTTTTTTCTTAGCTGAAATTTCACTAAACCAAAGTTATTCTTTTGTTCAAATAGTTTTGTCTATTGTTAGATGTTCTGTCCCTCTAGATATGCCTAAAATTGTAACCAAATCCCCTTTTTAATGTCCATTAAAACTATTCTACTTGAGTCACTATTGTAGTTCTCTGAAGCTTCCACAGCACTTCAGCACCCTTTGGAAGGCTGTAAATGAAACTCCATTTCAGAAGGCTTGTCATCTGAATCCCTTCTATGGCCATAATTGCAATCTGCAAGATGCTGTGTGAGTGGGGATCCCATACTGAGCTGCATGAAGAGATTTACTACCACCTTTAAATATCGGTATTTTCCAAAACAATATAAATTATGGATAAATTGTACAATCCCTGTCTGTGTCTGTAAGGCCCAGCAGCTGAACTAAAGCTTCAGTCAGACAAATATGAGTAAGCCAAGAGAGAGCTGTAACTCAGTGGTTCTTTGGCACTGGTGCTTTTATGTCTTGAAGATTCTGGGTGAAAGCAACACGTGCAACTAAGACTAACATTCCTACAGGAAAAATCAAGACCTCAGCTAAATAAGAATGTAGGTATCATATTGATTTATGGTGTAACTTAAAAAGAGGTCTCTTGTAATTTCAACATAGTCAGCATAGGAAAATTTTTTTTTTATTTCAGAATAAAAATGCTTTACTTCTGTAGCACGCCTGTGAAATCAAAGCACTTCTTGGTAACCATGGACTTCTATAAATGTTATATTAACATTCTCAAATAGTAAACATTTCTTCTTACTTTTTGGTAACAAACAGCACTAGAAATATTCATGTGTCACATTTCTAGCCATAGCTTTTGAAATTAATTTTAGGAAAGTTCAGAGGTATCTGACATGGACTATCTCACAATTGCCAAACCACATAAGCTATTCTGTGTTTGTATCACACACATTTCAGAGACTCTAGTATTGCTTTATATTTTGAGGCAGTAAGTCTATTTTTTACTCATGTCACAATTACAATCTTTATCTAAATGTCATTCTTAAAACGTCATTTAAAAGAGGGAAAAAAAGGATCAGAGGGCAACTCAAGTGTCATTTGATTACTGGTTTGTGTACACAGAAAACCCTGTAATAATGTTGTGATGTGAGTGGCTCCATTTGTCTTCAAGAGCATGGGAAAGAGCAGACCAAACCTATCTTGCTGCCCTGAAAAAAGTGCAGTTGTTAAAAATATTTTCAGCATCTGCATCTAATTTATAGACAACTTTATAGATTGTTTTATAATTACTACTTATTTTGGAAAACCCATTGTTTATGTCAAATCAAGTAAGGGTGTGACAAGACACATCAGTATTGAAATTATTATAATTAAGTCAAGGATGAATAACAGAGGAAAATGAAGTATTAAGAATTTTGACAGCTGGAGTGAGGCAAGGGATACTTCTCACAGAAAGAACAGCATGAACTTAAATATGTCTAATTTAAATCTTAAAATTAAGTACATTATTGCAAGTAATCCATCCTTTGTGGGTTTGGTTGTGTGTGGTACATATCAATGCTCATCCCTGATATTCAGCAGATGCTATTGTTATATATTGTACAGGTAAATTAAAATAAGTAAAATTTAATTTTAAAAAAATTGAGTTAAATTAAATTTTTAAAAAAACCCCAAACCAGCCAAACAAAAAAACAAAAACACAAACAAAACCAAGACAAAAACCCAAATGAAAGACAAACAAGCAAACCCTCCCAAAACAAAAAGCTGAGTTCATTAATGCAGGTGTTTCCATACAAAAGGGGATTCTGGAGTGGTGGTGGTCTAGATGTTTTCATCAGCCTTTATTTAGGTGCCTTTGTCTTTTAATCAAATTATGCTGGTGGAATCAGTTATAGCCCAGAATATGATCTATTTTACATCCTTCTAGGGATTATGTAATAACCACCATGCAATTCCAGTTGATGGTGATATTCCTGCCAGATGGACATATACCCTTCCACTGTTGCTCCACTTGCTTGTACAAATTCCCATGAAGGGTTAATTATAAAAAGGATTTATTGCAAATGCTACCACAAAAATTACACTTTAAAAAAAAAAAAATCTGTTTAAACGAATACACAATGAAGAAAAATAACAGGTAATTTGAAAATCTGCTGATTTAACCAAAAGATGCCTCACTTGCCATACTTTTAATTGAAGAAGTGAAACACCTCAAGGTTTTCTCTCTGCTTCATTTCCTTCTCATTTTTTTCTGCATAGGGAAAAAAAAATTTGAAAGAGAACATGCTTCATAGATCTCAGCATAGATATTATAGAGTACATAAAAGAGACTCTCAAGGGCAGGTTGTTTGCCAAACAGCATCCTTTACAAAACCAACAGTATTTTATATTTTCTGAACTAACAATGTTAATTTGACCCTCAGCTTCCCTTTCTAACTCTTTCAAAGAGAATTTTGTAACCACAAGGCAGCTAGAAGTGTCACAGGGTTCTTAGTGCTGTAGCATAAATTATAGAGCAGTAATGAGAAACACAAATTAATTTTGAGAGTGAAAATTTATATTCACAGTAGAAAGAACTTTTCAATTTTTCTGGGGCAAAGACAACTAAAATCTATGTTGTTTATCTTTTCATTTGAATTTAATGACAATGCAGCTGGCTTAAACTTTTCCGGAGGACAAATGTTAAAAATAAATGTTATAAATGGTATCCTCAATATAGGAGTCCTTTTAGAGAGCAGTCAGAATATACAAGGGTGGCTCTGAAAAAGAGCAAATTTCCTGAAAGTGAAAAATAACCTTGAGAATTCATGGTGGTAAACAATCAGAATGCAGCGCACTTCCATGTGTGCTGCAGAATAAGCCCAACTGCAAACACATTCTTTTCAAACACAAAGCTAAATAATGAAGTAGCTTGTCCAAAATATTGACATCAAATGAAAGGCTTCCTTTTGGCATCTGGGTAGTTCTGTTCTCAGCCGTGCTACACTGGTATTGCTTTAGCCAAACCCAGATTATTAATAAAAATATTCATGGCCTAACAAACAGTAGAAATCTGTCAGAAATTATGCAAGCATTCAAAATGAAGTAGAAACCTTATGAGAATAATCTACTAAGGGTTTGGAGGGTTTATTTCTCGAGTAAATAAAAATTATCAACATCCTTATTAAATAATTCTTCTATCTGACAGCTTCCAACCCAACCCAAATAGGCAAATATTTATTCCTGCTTTGATGACATATTGTTGCAAGATGGTCCTCATATACTACTGGATGCAATATCAGCAGATACTACAAATGGTAGGACAACACTTTCTTTTATTTTCTAAATAAAAGATTGAGATGTAAAGTCCAGGACTCACTCAATGAGCTCCTTTAAAGGGGTTTAGGTTTTTTTATACCCTGAGGAAGCCCATGTGGCAGTGTTTTCAGGCAGTAGCATGACAAACTTTTATTCACAAATTTTGGAAAGCAAGGGTACTTGGCAAATTTTAAAGCACCATTCAATTGAAATAAAGAATTTCATTGCCACTTAGAACCAGGAATTTACAATGTAAGGAAACACCTGAATTCAAAAAAAGCATGGGTATTTTAATAGAAAAATAAAAGACAAAAACAAAATGATGGTAAACTTAATAAATACATAATGAAGACCCATCTTTTGAAGCTATGATGTGGTGGGGTTCTATTTTTCATTATTATGTAGTGTAATTTTGATTACTACTGTTGAAGTTTTCACTTCAGAATTCAATCAGAACACTCATTTCTTGAGTTTCTTTCTTATTTTTAGCAATTTGACTCTAAGAAAAGCAATTAAAGTTGTTAAACTCTTCACCAGCTGCTCATGTAACAGTATTTTTTTTTTAAGAAATGGCCAGTGTTTTATTTTAGTGAGCATGATATTCAAAAGCAAATGACCTGCCTCTTCCCAGAATTGCTATAAATCAAGATCTAACTAAATTGCTATTTTACAGTCCTAATTAGAGAAAATATTTTCTTATTTGCATATAATAAAACACATGCTAAAAATGGTATTGATTCTTACATTCAGCTGCTTTCAGTAAAGCAAAACAGATGTTTAGAGTTATTCATGCAGTATAAAATCTATTTAGAACAGGTTTTCTAATTTGATTCTTTCTACTCCCTTTCCAGAATGTGTGACTTCTATTACAATTTCACTCTTTAAAATCTTCATTAAATCAATCTGCACTTATAAGATTATTGTTATTATTAATATTATTGATAATAGTAATTATACTAATGTTACATAAAACAAAAGTGCATCTTTCTGATGGTATTTTTTTTTCTGAGAGCCCTTCATTCTTTTAGTCTTAAAATGATTCTGAAGTCTAACAGCCTGTAGGCCCCCAGTTGTGTTACATAACTCTCTTGCACAGCTGAATATATGACTGATGCTAATCTTAATATGGCATGAAGAGCTCTAGCCTCCTTCTTCAGTAATTTATTGTATGCATTTATAAGAGTTGCAACAAGCTTTAGCAAATTGTATTTCCATTTTCATTGTAATGAACAATTCCCTTCTAAGAGGCAGCAGAGGCAGAGATGTTAATGAGCTTTTTGCTTGTGTTTTCTGAGACAAAATGTATTGGCAGAAACTAGAAGCTCATTTTCTTAAACACAAAGAAAAAACACGCATTTTACTTTGAGCTTAAGATTATGACATGTATCAGGAGGAAAATTAAGAACAAAACACTTCCATGAATAGTAGAGCCAGTGATTCACTATCTAATATTCTCCTTTGGAATAAGACCTCTACTTAAAGAAATGAATAGTTTCAAATTATTGTTCAGTACAGCTTTCTTACATAGACACTGCACATACAGGAGCAAATACACAGAAACTCATATGGGTGTGTGAAATATAAAACATATATAAAATATATAACCAAGGTATTTTATGTAATAAAATGTAATTATTATGTAATATCAATTCCAAGTATTATATCATATCTATTGCAAATATAAAAATTATATATTTAGAATGATGCACTATTATATATATTATTACTTCACAATTTTCAAAATTATTCTCAAGTGTAAAGTGAATGAAAATTTAAGTGAGTTCCTTATATAAGCTGGGTACTGAGATTATCCATTATCTCAAGATGGTAAAGCATGCAAAAAGAGGTAAAAAATAATATAAGTTTTACTTTGCTTAAAATAAGTCTTTAAATTGTTGATTAAAGCAGAATAATCCATATTTGGCAAGAGGAGAAGCCCCCATTACCCAAACACTGTATTAGCACTTCTAGAAGGGTTTGTAGACCAGAATTGTTGGAGATTAGGATCTTTTTTTATTATCTTTTCCAGCATAAAAGTAGTTGAAAGTCTTCACTGGGAGCAGATTTGTACAGAAAGGATGTCGTGTCATCCTGACCTTCCAGCAGCAGGAAGTTGAATATAACTGTTCCAAATTTTCCAGAGGACAGTTGGACATGGCAGACCTGAGCTGATTTCTCTCACTGAAGCAAGGTTGGTGTGGGCAGCACCTGCTTGATTGCAATGCTGTCACTGAAAGTGACATGAAAGTGCCAGCCCTCCTTGTCCTCAACTTATTCCAGAATATTCCCCTTGATAAACTCATAATATCATGGGAAGACCTCAACTTCCTCAGATAGTCATGGCTACTCATACACAGTCATTCACTGCATAATAAAAAATAAACCAATTGCTTATGATTAATTTCAGCCTTAATTAATCTTTTAACCTGAAAGACTTAAACCTACCAAGCATTCAGAGTTATTTACTCTTCACAATTCATCTACCCTTGACTGACTAATTCTCCAGTCCCATAATGAGATTGTGAAATGCACTTAAGCGAGACGAAAAATATAATTTTGGATAGGAAATATACTGGTAATATTGTCACAATGGCAATTAACCTGCCACGGGAGAAGAATCATTCCTCACAAATGTACAGATAAATCAATTAAAGAAATTTATATATCAATCAATCTAATGGATATTCAATAAATAATTGGTCTGCTTGATGAAGAGCAAATACTTCAATCAAACAGAATAATAATTACTTAAGGACAGTGTAGTTCCACAAACTATTGAAAAAAACCCAAAATATACTTAAATTTATGAACAATTAAACTTCTGTGAAAAAGTTGAACATGAAGTGTAAATATTGGTGACATTTTCTCAAAAAAGACTCTATTAAAAAAAGTCGTATCATTCAGCATTTTCATTATTTTTACTTGATGTTAAAATCCAAAATGCAATTCAGAGAGGACCAATAGAGCTGAAATCAGGTTACCACCATTTGGCCCATTATTCTTTCACCAAATGCAATTATTATTCAGTGTTCATTTGCCTAAGTAAATGCAGCAGGGAAGGAAAGAGCACAAGGCTAGACCTCAAGCAATCATATAAACTTTTAAAATTAGTAATCAGAACTACTTCTTGTCAGTGACTAGAAAAGTTGTGACTCTAAATGAAAACTCAAATAAAGGAAAATCTCTGTTGAAATATACCGAGAACTGTAATTTATAAATTTATAAACCCATTTTTGACAATGCATCCATAAGTGTTTTGGAGAGAACATCTGAGTTAATTAAACCCACAGGAAAAGACAGGAAATTTTTGTTCCTATTGTCTGAAAGAGTTGTGACTGAACTTATTTAAGTTACTGCTGCTAAAGCACATAAAAGTCCAAATGACTCCAACTATAATTAAGTAATTATAAATGAATGCATAAATACACTTTCTGCTTGTTTAAAAATATTAACTCCATTTTTTTAAATTTTGCACACATAAAAGTTTAACTTACACTTTCTTGAATCTATTTGATTTTTCTTATACAGCTCCTTTTTCTCACTAGCACTGATACTTTGTCTTCCAAAAGAATGTTCTCACATTTTGTGATCAAAATTCATTCTTGCACTCATGCTAATAAATGATAACTGACTTAAGCTTCAGGTAACTATTTACCTCTAATATGAACACTTTTTGGTTGGATGTCTGAAAATATTTTGATTAATTTGTCTAAAAGCAGGCAACACAAGTTATTCTTTTCTATTTGGTAATTTCCTACTCTAATTTACATTCCTAACTCTCTCCACCTACTTTGAATTTCCATGACCACTGTAAAAAACAATTAAGAATAGCACAGAAAATATTTGGGTATTGATTTTTTTTTTTCCTAGAATAAAAATTTTCCTTACAAGATATACTTTTGTCTCAGTTTGGATCATAAGTCAGAATATCCATATTTCTCACTGTCAAATTCTTATGGAGAAACTATTAGAAATAATCTAAATTATATCTGTTAATATGGAATAATTACAAGTTTGTGTTCAAATATTAGCTCTAAACTCAGAAAAAATGTTAGTAAAACAAATTGCTGGAGCAATGGAAAATATAACTGAACTCAAAATATTCAAAACAAAAGTTTAGATCAGAGAAAAATGAGGTTTTTTTCTAAAAAAAAATATATATTTCATCAGTTATTCATTGCCAAATTCTATTTGTAACTAATTTTTAGACAACATTTAGCTTGCATATTTTAAATAGTTTGAGCTGCCTCTTCAGATGTTTCTTTAATAGTAAGGAGAAAACTGCTGTTGCAGTATTCTGCCTCTTTTTTTTTCCACTAATCATAAATATCACTGGCCAGAAATGGAGTAGTAAAAAATTAGAATAATCAACTTTTGTTCCTAAATTCTCTCTTGTCTTTTTATCCTTCACTACTATTCCCTTTATCAGATCTTATACTCACTAAGTTTCCTTTCTGTTCTTCTATCTTTCCCCAATATATTGGTTTTTACCATCTTTAATTTTTTTAAGAAATATTGGGAAATTCATGATTATGTTTCTGAGCTGCTCATTACATCATTTAACAATTAAATGAAGTAGTTGTGAACAAAGGTGAAAAGAGGGGTTCATTGCCATATTTAGTTCTTGTCATTATCTTTGCTTCTGTGCTCTAGCAAGAGCTTTAGAACCAGGTGCAGCAATACTGGGGTAAGGTCTTCTCATAAAACAGGCTTTTTTTCTGAATAACAGTCTCTGCTGGCATCCTTGGCCTTTCCTGTTTCATGCATTATGTGCAGGTTTTCTGCTCATTCAGGATAACCTCGGGCATACTGTGAAAATGAGGTTTCAGCTGAAGCTCTGCTGCTTAGGCAAATTTAAGAAGCCTCAAACTGTGAATATTCTGGCCCTCTGCTGTCTGTCATAATTTGCATCCTCAAATCCCCTTCTCAGCTAACAATTTTCCTCAGTAATACTTATTCATACAGAAGTTATTTTTCTTTTCTTCTGTAGCAGAATGAAGGTACCTTTGTTTGCATGTATGGAAGAAACACTCCTCTGTCTGACATTTAACAAATGACCATTCTGTCATCTGCTCTGCTTGGTTTCTAATTATTGATATACAAATCATAACACATCCATTTTGCAGCTTTCCACCTGAGCTTTCCTCATTTCCTTTTCCATCATTCCTCTTGGATTGAAACAATTGAACTGTCATGAGCTTCTGTGTGTGAAAACAAAAGTATGAGGAGTCTTTCTTTTCTTTCTTTCTTTCTTTCTTTCTTTCTTTCTTTCTTTCTTTCTTTCTTTCTTTCTTTCTTTCTTTCTTTCTTTCTTTCTTTCTTTCTTTCTTTCTTTCTTTCTTTCTTTCTTTCTTTCTTTCTTTCTTTCTTTCTTTCTTTCTTTCTTTCTTTCTTTCTTCCTTCCTTCCTTCCTTCCTTCCTTCCTTCCTTCCTTCCTTCCTTCCTTCCTTCCTTCCTTCCTTCCTTCCTTCCTTCCTTCCTTCCTTCCTTCCTTCCTTCCTTCCTTCCTTCCTTCCTTCCTTCCTTCCTTCCTTCCTTCCTTCCTTCCGTTCGTTCTTTCTTTCTTTCTTTCTTTCTTTCTTTCTTTCTTTCTTTCTTTCTTTCGAAAAGATGTGCAGAAAAAAGTTTTGAGAATGCTCACCTAGAAAGGGGGAACACTAATTTTTATTCTTTGGTCACCCCAATTCAAAGGGACAGATTTTCGGATGAAAACATTTTCAGTGTTATGAGAAGAGAAATAGTACAAGCATTCATCTTAACCTAGTTATCACTATGACTGTCAAAATGCCCTTTTAACAAAATTATGAAGCGTGTTTAGCTTTCTCTCACCTGAAAAACTGGGTTTTGGGACCTGAAAGCCCTAGCTAGGGCTAGGGCATCCTCCTTGGGTCTTCTCCTGGGGCTTCACCCCCCACCCCACAGCCCGGTACCCCAGTGAGCCCCTGTCCCTGTGATGCTGCAGCAGGGACCATCTCCAGCCCTGTCCCTGGGATCAGCTGCATCCTCTGAGCTGTGCTGGCAGGTGCTGCCTGAGGCTCACAGGACCAGGGGCTGCCTGGCCAGCGCTGGAGTCACCCCCAGTCCTGCTCCTCTTCAGCTTTGTTTAATCCAGCAGGTGCAGAAGTGCTGGTTGGGGTCTTCTGCGAGGGCTCTGTAGGGATGTCACTCTGAAAAGCAACAGCCGTCATTGCAGACGCAGGCACAGGTAAAAGAATAAACATCTTTAAATATTAGATTTTGATTCCCAGCTCTAGGTGAATCAGAGTCCTGGAAGAGGATCATATTGAGTCAATATATTTAGGATGAATATGTTAAGTATGAATAATAATAAATAATATTTATCTTAGAAATGCTTCCATAATTAAAGTGAATGTATCACATAAAGTTTTTGTTGTATTTGTGTCATTATCCTTCCCTGAAAGTGTCCACAAATAATCAAGAACATGTTTTCTTTATCAAACAGCTTTTTATAGGTTTTTTGGAATGCAAATTTGCTTTTTATTGTCTGGGACAGTGACTGAAATGTTTTCTAATGGAAAAATATCTCCTACGTCTCCAATTCCTTTCTGCAATGCAGTGTGTGTGTGTTATGTGCTCATCTAAAAATGAAGGAAAGTTTATGTATAAATTTATGTGTGATAAAGACATCTAAGCTTGTTTAATTGTGGCTACATCCACAGGATTCAGTTCTGGGGAGAAAAAAGAAAAACAGAAAAATGACAGGAAGCAAGATCTGGGGATCTGCTATGATTCAAAACTGGGATAGGAGATCCTGACCTGGGATTTAATTCCTGTCAGATAATTTCTATTATTAGATTTGGAATTTTTGTTAAGTGAAAGGCATTTTGAAGGGGAGAAGGCATGAAAACAAAGAATAGGCAAAGGGGAAAAAAATCCTAAAAAACAAAGGTAATAAATGCAGTTCACATGGCAACAGAAGAATAAATATATTTATTTATTTGCTTGATTTTATTAATTGCTGCAAATTAATTACTACATAATTACTGCATAATGTAATGTCTTTTTCTCAAATCTCTAGAGCCCTGAAGCTCCTTTAAATATGTCTCCAAGTTTTATATAAAATGTTTAAACCTGAAATTGTCCAAACAGGATTATCCAGTCTTAAGTAAGAGCTGTTCTGACTTGGGCAATGAGAACGCTGGAACTTGTGCCTGCTTTGGTGCTCACCACAATGGGGTTCCTGGTCCTTGGCTCTTTCATTTATGGTACAGAGCTAAAAGTGGCCAAGGCTGTTCCCTGGCATTCTTTGGTGTCAAGAAATGTCTCATGTCTATACTCTTCACTTCCTTCTTCTCCACAGCAGGGCTTGTCCACCCAAACTGCCCTGAAGTTCTATCTCTCTAAGGGTAACCTTCACACAGTGTTTCACTTCTTGTGGAATGTAATATCAGTTTCAGTTTAGAATAAAACACATTATTGTTTGTCAAATAAATGACCATACAGGAGAGGTAGAAACAAATTGTACATTCAGTATCTGAAAGTACTTTGAGAATGAATAACGTACAGTCAGATTCTGAAACCTTTGTGCATAATGAATAAGGCCCAATTCTTTTATTCACCAAGTAATGTAACTAATTTATTGGAGGTCTTTTAATGCATAATACTACTCAAAGTGAATGCAAGATGAAGATTTGTATGATAAATTATAAAAACATAGGTTTAATAGCTTCTACCTTTAAAATTTGATGAATAAATTTCAGCAAGTTTCCAGATGTTACAAAATTAGATTTAGTTGGTGCACCAGATGGTTGTCTTTCAATTCAGAGGAGCCTTGACAGGCTGGAAAAAGGGGAGTCTCCAGAACTTCCTGTTATACCCTGCTGGGCCATTTCAGTTTCCTGTGCTGGCTCTTCAGGACAAGGCAGGCAGTGACAGACTGGAGCAAGCCCAGCAAATGGTCATGAAGATTATTTTAACAAGATATATATTACCTTACTGATTACACTTGTCTACTTATAAAGATATAATTTTTATTCAAAATTTTTTTCTTCAATTTTTTTTTTAGTACTAACATAATTAATCATAAAAATATATGCATTTTCATAAGAAGATACATTTATACGTGTCTGTGTGTCTGAATTTACATCATGTCCTGGAAAATACAAAATACATTCATAATAATGTTTTTGATGGATTATGATATGATATTTTAATATGATAACTATCATGAAAATACTCACGAAGGAGTATAAAAAATTCCTTCTAACACTGAACAAGTAACTTTGAAGAAAAATAAAATTATTCTTAAATCTATGCTTACTGGTATGTCTCTCTACACATACTTGAAAATAATTAATTTCTTTGACCAACATTCTGTGTGTTATCAAGAAGAAAGCTACATTTCCTTCTGGAAGTGATTTATGTGAAACTCAGTCCAATTATACTACTCTTCTTCCATCTAGAAATCACTTAAGTAGCTGTGTTCTGCAAGGTTAAAAATGCAGGGTGATTGTGCTGTGTCTTTCCAGTCTTCTCTGATGATCAAATGTTGCCAGAACAGTATATCTAAAAGCAGAAATCTGCTTTCATAGGTACACATTCATGGTTGTATAGCAAACTGTGCAGTGCCTGGGTCAAGAATGGTCAATCACATTGTCCCCTTACTGGAATGCACCCCAGGATTATATTAAGAAAGAGAACAATTCTTGTAGGATTGAAAAAAAAAAAAAAATACACAAATTACCTTCTTGCCTCTGAAATTCTTAGATTAAATTTAAAAAAACCCAAACAACCAAAAAATGCATGTTCTCCTGTATAATAGGTATACAGCTCCGTATAATAGATTTCTAATATAATTTGAAAGTCTGTCCTCATCTTCTGCAAGGCACTACTGGGCAAAATCCTGTAGCCCAATTTTCTCAGTTCATCTCTCCAAAGAAATTGGGTAGTCACTTTTTTTACACTTCAAAAATAAGGTTTGACAGTAATTTTCTCAGGTTTTCATCAGCCCATTCAGCAGTTGTGCTTACAAATTTCACAAGCCATCCACAGCTGAAACTCCTTTCACTTTTCCACTGTAAATCTAATAAGAGAGTCAGAGGTTAAGTGCCTTCTGTGCACTTACATGAGAGTGGAAAGAACATCCATTATCCAGGAGGACACTGCAATATAATCTATTCCTCAGCACCCAAAACAATAATTTCATTGATTTTTGTAAATGATGTCTTAAAAAACATGTGTTCAGTTCTGCTGGTAATGTATTATCTGACTTTCTCAGATCTCTAGGTGAAGGTTGTGTTGAATGTGTCTCATCAGAGGGACTCATCCAGTAGTGACATGTGTGTATGACAGCAATTGAATACAAATAGAACTTCAGGGCCTATGCAAATAGGTGACATTTATTGAACTTGACATGTCTAATAGAAGGAACACTTCACTGTGTTTGCTGGCCTTACAGTTATTGAAATCTTTGAAACAAAAACTTTCCATTGTCTGTTCTTATTTTATCTCTGTAGTTTTAAGTGCAAACTGTAGAAACAGGGAAAAACTGCCAAGGATTCATATTAAAGAGGCTGAATGAGTCAAGCCAAGAGAGCACAGGAACAAATGAATATCCTCTGCATCTGGGTTTGTTTACCAGAGACTCCATAACAGCAGCAGAAGAATATTAACTTAAAATGCACAGAGGGCTTTGTACACTCTCTTCATGTGTGCAGGCTTTTGTGCAGGCTAAGGCACAGAAAGCTTTCTGAATAAAAAAAATAAGGTGTCTAAATATCTGTTCGTTATAATTTATTCTCTATTCAAATATAATGTATCCCTAATACTACTACCTTTGAAGAAAGTATTTAAAAGCAAGAAACTGGACACCAGATGTCTCAGAATTTACTCTTGCAAATGTTCACCCAGACTCAGATTTACACATTTTTTTTCTCTTCAATTTTTTTGATTAAAATTTGTAAGGTTGTATTTTCAGGTATTATCCATACCATAACTTTTGTTTCTGTTCTTTCTTGGACATGATTCAATTCTGCTGCACACAATTATATGTTTATGCTGTATCTGAGTTAATTTTTGTTGTTACTCTTATGAGCAACTGCATGAGTGGATATAAGAACAGAGCCTTCATTTACCTGCTACAGTCCACCAGATTTTCCTGTGGTGCTTCATTTGTACAAGGATACCAAGGAAAAACAGATCTAGCAGTGATGCAATTCAAGTCTGGGATATTTTCTGTTTTGCATTATTTTTCATTTTTCTTTGATATTAGGCAATCCCCTGCATGCTTAGATGATCTTTGGAGTTTGAAATAGCAGTTAAAAATTTACAGCTATTCTAAGAAGAAAGAAAATATTGCAACCACAATGATTTTTTTCCTTTTCAGGGACTTTGAGATGGTGACATTACTGTAGAACTCCAGTGCTGACCTTCAGTTTTGAGACAACGCTAAGTAATTGAAATCAATATCTCAACAAAATTCATTTGTATCTGTCACTTCAGTGAAGAACTAATTGCAACTTTAATCTGGGCAGGGGTTAATGAAAAATTTCTATAGTATATGTATAGGATATAGACTGGGTAAATTCAATCTTTTCAAGCTAGTGTACCAAAGGGAAGTCAGAAGGGAAGGCTCTGAAAGGACATTGGAAAGAAAAACTAAAATAAATTAAATTATTACACTAAAATATTTAATGAGGCATATTCATGATTAATGTTGAACATTTATGTTGCCATATCTATGGTTAAACCAAGGAAGCTATTTCTAGAAATATGTTTATCTTCCTATGGGAATAAGGAGGTAATGCCATAAGAAAAAACCCAAATTGGTATTTTTTCAAGCAGATAATTTTATCTAGCTCACCAAAGGTTACAGTGATGTTGCTAGAAGCAACATGTTTCTGTTAGCATTTTGTTTTAAGAGCTCTGTGTGTATCTCTGATGGCAAAAAGAGCCAGACTAGCTCTGGTTCCTCTGAAACTCCACTCCATGGGACGTGTTCCTTCATGGGACACTGTAACAGCCCCAGAAATAAACTCAGTATTGCTATGGATATCCACACAACCACACAAATGAACTGAAACAGAAAGGGGACCATTCCATGTGTCAAAAAATCGAAAAGACACTGTGCTTCTCCAAATTAACACTCCCAAACACAGGTCCTAAAGACCATGTCTTACTTCATGGACCATTGTTAGCAGCTTCCAAGAACATCACAATGGTGGTAACTTTTAGTGAAGAACATTTCTCTTATCAGAGAGAACAGCAGTTCACAATATCATATCCACATCATCGATCTGAATGCAGCTACTACACTGATGGCACATCTATGATCCTCAAGAAGAGAGATAATGAAAATATAAAGTTCAAAATCTCTCTTATAAAAAGATTTTCACATCTTTGTGATATATTTACTGAGATAAGCTGTTGAAATGAGGGTTTGTTTGATTTTTTTTTTTAAGTCATCATCATAAAATGGATCTTGGCATTTTATGTTTATTTTTAGTGTGGTGGGATTTGTTTATTTGTTTCTAATAAAGTTCTTCAGGACAAAATCTTTTAAGTTATCTTGAAGTGAAAATATTATAATGAAGGCATATAAATAATCATGGCCTTCTGTCAGTAATACAGGTGATATGTTTTCCCGAGTTTTGGGATAAGGGTTTTTTTAATAATGAATTATTAAAGTACTCTAAATACATCACTATTTTGTAACTGACTTCAGTAAATTTCCAACACTTGAGATGATTAGTGTATCCCTCATTTTTGTTTTTTAAATCTCCTGTTCTTAAATATACTTGTCATCTCAGGTATTCAAGACAGAATGGACTGATGAAATATATAGGTCAAGTTTTCCAGCTCTTTTATCTTGAACATGTACAAAAAATTCTGTTACATTTCAAATGTCTAGTCCTCATGAATTGCATGACTTACATGAATTTTAATCTGATATTGCTCTAATTCCTTGTTTCAAACTACCTTTCTGTTATACATATTCATTCTACAGATATATCTGGTGGAAAAGAGTCTATAGGAATTTTAGGGGAGAGTTCATCTACTTGTATAATCTTCTTTCCTCCTTATAAAGTTTTTCTCTCAGTGTTCACATATAGTTTATCTAAATCACAGTCTTAGGGTCCTTATGCATGCCACAATTTTTTACAGAATTACCCAAAGAAATGCATGATTTCCAGAACCTCTGTGATTTTCTGTGTGTAAATATTCCTCATAACACATTGTGCTGAGGAAAGAATTTTACCAGAATTTTGATTTGTGACAGGAAGCTGTTTTATTTTTCCATGTTTATTTAGAACTCTCCTGTTTTAATTAATCTTCCTGTAAGATTTGATCTCATTGTAGCCTTTGTGATCTATTTAGTTACCTACCACTAGTGACACCTGTTTAGAATTTGATAAAAACCATTAAAAATGTGTTTCATATCTCAGTATTGATCTCCCTATTTTACATTTGAAAATTCTTTGTTTATAAAAAACTGATCTATAACTATAAAGAACAATTTCAAAATTTCCTAGGAAGTAGAAGATTCATCACATAACATTTTAATTGCATATATTAAATATATATGTATATTATATATACAAGATAATCTGTATATAAGAGCAAAGTTGCAGTATCTGCTTTGCCAGATATATGATTTTCTATTAGTCTAAACTTAGATTTTTTTGAAAAAATGTAAGGAATAATGCAAAAAGAATAACTGAAGCACTCTTGTGGATTATGGGAATAAGGATTGCCTTTGTGAATATTCTGTTTCATAAATATTTTCATAGATAAACAAACCATCATCTAAAATCTGAATAAAGATATTTTGCTTCTCTGAGGGTTTATAAACTACAACAGTTTTAATATTTTTCTTTAACATATGATACATTTTATGAGTTTAATTAAAATGTAAATTTTCATCTTTTATCTAGTCTTTGTGAGTAAACACTAGACAGATTGTAAGCAAATACTGAATATTTTAATACCAACTTGTAGATATTTTTCCATTAAAAAAAATCCCAAATCACAATTCTAATTATCAAAGCAAGGTATGTAATGCATGAATGATTGGAACTTATGCCCTGGATTTTTCCATAGATGTATTTTGCTGCTAAATAGTTAAATAGCATGAAGAGAGCAGAAAAAAGAAGCTCTTTTCTCACAAGAATTTAGAAGCGTGATTCTGGTCAATGAGGATTTTTACGATTTAGGCAACTGCCTAAAACACTTAATGAAATGCATGAGTTTATCATGATGATATGTTTCATTATTGAAATACTTAGTTCTCCTAAAAAAGCACTGTTTACCTTGTTTAGCTTCTTTGCACTGAAAGATCTCTGAATGGTGTTTTGTGAGCTCCTTTTGACGTCTTCCAGCCTGCAGGCCTGTTTATTTCTTCAGAATTAAGTAGTGCTATTCTGGCCCTTTTAGGAGTGCTATTAATACCTATTAATCATTTTATGCTTCCTCCTGTATCAAATATTTCAATCAGCATTTTCATGTACTATGTCAGGTATAAGTGAAACCAAATAGTTTTTATGTGTGATTTTGTCTGTCTTTAGCAAACAATATTCATTTTGTTGTGTAAAACAGAAGAACTATAGTGGGAAAAACTGAGTCGCACCACAGAAAATGTAATGCCAAGCATTTATCTTTTAGGGAATAAGAATTCTGTCCCTCTGTCACTGGAGAGAATCTAACCTTTTCTCCCACATCCCAGTTAGGCTACTAAAATCCTTACTATGAAGAATAGATACAGCTTTATCTGACAGTGTGGTTGTGGGGATTGAGAGTTTTTCCTTCTTTTTTAGTTCCTTCTTTTTTCAGCTCCCAAGACTTAATTTTGTGATTCACGTGGGACAGTCTGGGATTGGAGGTGACTTGGGAGATGCCTTGCTGAAGGATTTTAAGGAAATCATGTGCTAAATGTTCAGACCATCATACCAAAGTAAATATCTTCAGGTGCTGAAATCTTTGTGAGGGAAAAGTCAATTGCCTACTTACTGTAGTTTCCTGAAACACCAGATGGCATTTGATTGTGGTTTTATTCATCTCAAAATATGGGAAGTTAGGCAAAATGAGGGGGTATAAATTTTCTTACAGATTTAGCAGTGGTCTTCTTTCACAGAATGTACATATTTGGGTTTTGATATTCTCTTTGACCAAAATAAAACAAAGACGAAGAGAAATAGAAGTGTTTCTGTTCCTGTTAGATTTTCAGCCTGAAATTTAGATCAAAGAATGTTAGCCTGGAGTAGCTTTATTCTTGTATCTGCAAGTTATCCAAAGAAAAGCAAATAAAAAGAAAAAATACCTACCCAGACATATTGAGAGCTGGCCTTTACTATTTTGAGCCTGTTTTCTATCGTGGTATCTGAGAACAGAAGATATTTTTAAGAGCTGCTGTAGAGAATGAAAATCTTAGAATAATAATAAATATTGAAACACAGTTAAAATATGTGTGACTACCACAGATGCAGAGGCCCATTCCTTTTTGGAAATGCCAGCACAAATAAATGGCATTACCTTATATCCATTTTATTTGGCTGAATGTTTCCTGAACAAGTTTTGACAACAGCCATATTCAAGACAATCACCCATCCAAGGGAGAAAAATCCCTTAAATTAACCAAGTGTATCTTTAAATATTCTCCATGCATTCTGAGTACCAACAGAAGTCATTCATTGCAGCAAAGGCATGTGTCATTAAAATATAATTACTATAACTTGCTTTAGAATATTTTCTTACTTGAGTAGATACAGGAGTGGATAGCAAAAGCAAGGCCTTTAAAGAATATTCAGGCCTATGAAGAATAGTAAGCTATGCCTTTGAGAAGATATACATGTCCATATATATTACTTTATTTATATCAATCACAATGGAATAACAATTGAACCCTTCTAAAGTAAACATCTAACCTACCTCACTTCCAAGGGTGAATTTTGTTTTAAACAAAATTATATTTATCAAGAATGGAGTCTCCCAAAGAATTAGTAGGGTAGCTGAAAGAAAAACCTGTGCCCCTCTGACTTGCTGGAAGCATATTTTAGTGCTTATAAAATTTTAATTTAATGTCAACTGTCTTAGAATTCCTTATCAATGAGGAGTATTTGTCTTGATTATAGGGATAAAATTGTATCTTTTATTCCAAAAAATCTGATCTTTTAAACAAATGTCATCCTGTGATTCCTAGCATCCCTTTCTTACATCTCTCTTGTATAAAGTTAATTTTTCACAATGAATGGAGCAAGAGTCATGCTTCGCTTTATTTTTATTGCTCACAGTTTTCACTTATAAAAGACAAAATCCATACACAGAAAATTAATTTCACCAAATTCTGGTTGAAGCAAAGAGCTATTCCTTACAAAGACCTTGATCAAAGGATAATGCTTAGTGTGTTCCTAACTTGAGATTTGTGAGTCATTTCCACTGGAAAAGTTCAGTTTTGCTAAAGTGCAGTGTTGATTCAGAAACACTATTTTAAAGACCTTAATCATTTAAGGCACAATGAGCATCCCATCTTACCTGCACATCTGGGAGAAGAGTAAATATAGATCGATTTACCAACATAAAGCTGGAACTGTATTATGCTTGTCCTTTTTCCACAGAAGACATATAATTCACAAGCAAGCAAATTAAGTAGGACAACATTTCCACCTTGTTGGACAGGCTGACTAAGTATCCTTTGGTGACTCATTCTATCCTATTTTATAATAAACTTCTTTTATATAATCCCTTCCTTGAATATGCCATTAAAGGAGGATGACAGAACGTAGGAGGTGAGAATGACTAGATGAGTATTCAGCACCAGATTGGTATTCCATTAATATGAACTACCATTTCCTTGTCTTCAAAGATAGACATTTGCTTGCATATCTGTAACCAGAAAGTCTTATTTTTACTAGACTCTCACATTAAAATAACTCAACATCCTAGTACTTTATTTCTTTTAGTCAAGAATTTATTTATTTATTTAGCGTCGGCAGAAATTCAAACAGAAATGTTATGTTTTCACACCAAAGGTGCCGTAGAAAGTATATTCCTGTGTCCTGCAGAGAACACAGAGTATCCTGTACCCCGCCTTCTTTCACCTCCAGACACCCAACAAGGAAAAATGCCCATGAAAAGCAGTCTTCTAATAGTTCCATTAAATTTTATTAGACAAATTAAAGTGACATTTGTTGCTACAACTACACAATCAGAAAAGAAACGGTCAAAATTGCCACTAATTACAATCCTTACTGTGAATATGCTGGCAGTGTTCTGTTCCCTGTAGTCTGTTTCTGCAAAAACAAGTGTTCTTTCATCTGACCATTCAATCATACTAAAATACCCCTTAAGGTAGTGTTTTTATGTACAAACTTAGTGAGTATACTGGCTGGAGTCAGGATAGGATTTCTCAAAGAGATTTTTTTTTTGTTTGTTTTCTTTACAGATTACATTAGATTCATGTAACAAGGCTTCCTGGTTTTAAAACCTTGCCTGGTGAGGTTTGAATGATTTTTTCCAGGAAAACTTGAAAAAAAAAAAAAGTAAAATTACATATAGGGCCATAAATATTGCTGAGTTATATCTGATATAGCATTATTTTGTCCAAGACAGGCAAGGTGGTGTGGTGGTTTTGGCTGGACTAGAGTACATTTTCTTCACAGTGCCTGGTATGGGGCTGTGTTTTGGATTTGTGCTGAAAACAGTGTGGGTATTGGAAAGGTGTTTCTGTTACTGCTGGGCAGGGATTGCACAGAGCCAAACCCTTGTGTTGTTCTGGTACTGCCTCTGCTGAGCTGGCTGGGGATGCTTGGGAAGGTGGGAGAAGGCTCATCTGGGACAGGTGACCCAAACTGGTCCAGAGGATATTCCATCCTACCTCGGGCTCAGGACAGAAAGGGGAATGAAGGAGGAGGTGGCTGATGTTCAGAGCTGTGGTGTTTTCCACCCAAGGCACTGATAAGTGCGAGGGAGCCCTGCACTCCTGGAATGGCTGAACACATCCTGCATGTGGAAGTTGTTGATGGATTTGTTGTTTTGATTTGCTGGTGGACACTGCTTTTGCTTTACCAATTAAATTTCACCTCTACCCGTGAGTTTTCCAGCTGTTACTCGTCCAGTTGTCTTCCCCACCCTGCTGGTGCTTGTGTGGTGCTTAGGGGCCAGCCAGGCTTAAGCCATGACAGACATTCATATGTTTTGGTTTTAATAGTTGACATATATTTTTAGATTAGTTAACTGACAGATTATTTAGTTGCACCAGCCTCTGCTATTTGCAAGGTAGACCTCCAATGTTTCAATTTTCCAAGATTTGTCAAATATCTAAATGTCAGATTTCAAAATAACCTTTCTATTTATGTCCTTTATCCTCTCCACCATCCTACTTTTCAAATTCTGTGAAGGGAGCACGTAAGTAACTTTCATTCTTGTGCTGTGTTTATATTTAGTGTACTTTCAGCACATTTTAGGTGTGCTACACTTTGAAGGCAATCCAATTGCAGTCTTGAGGACACTTCAATTACTTGGTTTCATTTAAGTTCCTGGAAAAGAGAACAAAGAGATGCAGAAGAATGTTTTATGTGTTTCTTCTGTTTTGGATGCCTCAGGTGTATGGAGAGAAAGGGAGAGAGAAAGGAAAGCAAGGAGTGGGCTAAGGAAAAAAGGAGTGTGGGGAGTAGGGAAAGAAGGAAGGAAGGAGGAAAGGGATGGAAAGAGACAAGGTATTCTGGAACAATCTAAGAAACAGTGTGGATGTTGTTCATGGAAGAACAATTTTAGATTTGGATAGATTTCTGAGTTAAAATATCTTTGAAAATCTTGTTCAAAATATAAGTTTCCACTAAGTTATGCCATGCTATGTAATACTTTCAGTAATAACAATAATTTTAATTTTCACAGAAAAGTGTATAAAAAAACCTTACAAATGCTTAGCTATTTTTCAAGAGAGACAGTTGAGCAGCAGTGCTTCTGTTTCTTCAGTAATTAAATTGGCTGGCAGGACTTGGAATGTATTTGTAGCAACAGAGGCTCAGCTCTTACCTTTATTTTGAAAGCAACATTACAACTAAATAGGAGCTTATATTCTCCCTTGGGATATACTGAATTGTGTCGTTTCCAGAGGTAAAGGAACTAATGTCTGCATGACAAACTCCTCCTCACACGAGACAGCTGTGAAGCATGAAGCTCTTGTACAACTGCTGGCATTTTCAAATCCAACCACAAGTCACAATCCCCTACTCCTCTAATCCAGACTAAGTTTCTGATCAGTCAGCAGTATGTGATCTACATCCTCCATATCGTGGTAAGAAGTTCCTCACATACCAGTTCTCTGAATTCAGCCTATCACAGTCAGAAGAATAGAAGGAAAATATTAAAAAGTGGGAAAAAAGAGACAGACTTGAGATTTTCTCAGGGAAAATATGTATCCTGTTGTGAATAGACATAAATGTTTAAAACAACAAATTCAGACCATGGGACAGGATGATTCTCCAGGAGGGCAGAATTCTTAGAGGATCCATCACATTGTTTCTTTAAGTAGAAAAAGCCTATGTGTTCCTATTTATAGTCTGTTAGCTATCAAAATGAATGGAAATACGATTTTTGCTTTCCCCAGTTTACTTCTCACCTATTTTTTAGTGTGTATTTTCTCTTTAAAGGTGGGAGACTTTAGAAAGAAAAACAATGTCCTGCTATTTTCCTCTTACACATTTACTTTCTTTATACTTCCCCTGTATATTTATCTCTTTGTTTTTCAGTTTTTACATTTCTTACCCTCAAGTATACTCTAAACATAAAAGCCACAACTTAAGGGAGAGTTTTAATGGAAAAGAGACAATTACAGGAGCAACAGCTGAGGCTTTAGGAAACTGAAATACCCTGAAGAAAAATGATCAATATAAATAAAAGGAATATTTAAAATTGAAGCATTGACTTTGTTTGCAGTAGATTCCCTTGCTTGGTCTTATTCTGGAGCAATGGTAGTAGTAGTGAAATGGAAATTAAGTTTGGCATCAAGCTGTTTTTTACTGGCGTAATTTATGGGAGGTTCAGCAATTGTGAGTACAGATCAGGTATTTACAGTGAAACCAGGCAAACCTCCACCTCACTGAGGTTTTGGTTTAGTACAAAAATGAGTTTCATACTCCCCTTATTAACATTCCTTGCATGGCTTTCTGTGACAGGTGGAACCCAGGTCAAATGCAAGGTTTCATTACCAAGGAGATACAACTTTGGTTTTATGATAGTCTTTATTCTGTGTCTGATGCAAGCTTATTGAGCACATAATGGTTCCAAATTGTCTAAGTTTATCTGCATTCCTTTTTTTTTTTTTAATTCAGTGGTGGCATTAGATTTCAGGAAGCTATCACCTGAAAGCTGACAGCTGCACTTACAATGCAGTGTATCAAACACCAAGGAGCTGATGCAGCATCTTTCACTCTAAACTTTGCTACTCAGATTATGAAATAATTTGAAAAGTAAACTTTCATTCGAGTATAATGTGGTAGAATAAAAGCAAAATTACCGTATAAACATTTGAGAATACGCATACATAAAAAATGGCATCTCTAATGGGGTTCATAGCAAATGTCAAAGAGCAGGAGGGGCACAGAAGATTTAGAAGCAATGTTTTGCAAAGATTTCCATCTGAAGTCAATGAAAATTTGTCCATTTACACCAAAATTTTTTATCTATAATATATATTTTGTGTTACTCTAACACAGATATTTTATTGTAAATAAGGAAATCAAATTCCAGATTTGTCATTACTCTCATGTTGACACTGATCTCATGACCTGAGAAGATAAAATTATTTTTGGTTTTATGGACTTTTATTTTCCAAGTAAGCTGAAAAAAAAGAGTGTAATGCTTTCTGATTTGAATTACATAATGTTCACAGTTTTTTGAAATGCTTATTGCTAAAACAGGTCACTATTACTTCACCATTATGTTATGTATCATTATGATAATCTTAATATATTTTTAACATTCCCAGTACAATCAACAATAGCAAGACATCATATTTCCATTTTAATTTTAAAATAAAAAAAACTAGTGAAAGAAAGAATGATTTGTTAATCCACAAATCATGATATTAGGCTGAGTTCAATACCAGTGAATTTGCCTAAGAGTGCTATTATAAATCATTTTCACACATTTTAAAAACCAGGTGCCCAGGGTTGCCCATGGAACCCCAGTTTATGTCAAATCCTTCATTTTGAATGAAGGATTTGACATAAATATATCATTCATGTATTTGAGTGTATGTTGTTATTGGTAAAATTCTGACTTGCTGTAATCAGCAGCAAAATATGTACTGATATAAATAAAGGTATTAATGTAAGTTTTTAAAGTATCAGACCAGCTGCAAAAAATAAAACTGGTAGAGGTGGAGCTGTCATTCTGTCAACTTCTTATATGAACCACAGGTATGTTCAGCAGAGCTGTGCAGGTAGGGGTACACAGATACATTGCTGAAAGAAAAAGGTAAATGATATCATTGACTTGTGGATTTCATGAAAAAGTAAGATATTAACAATTTTTGAAATTATTCTGACCTGCAAGCATTATTGCTTTATTAATTTATTAAATAGGTCTGATGTTCATGTTATATAAGTTCATGCTGATCCCTTTGATATCATACAAAATGAGGTAATCATCCAGATTTGTAATAGCATGGACAGCTTGCATACTTCTAGGGGCTGGTGTATACAAGAGGTGCAGAGAGGAGATGCTAATGCTTTGGGTCTCCATTTTCTCATCCATCCCTTGTGTCAGGGTACTCCAGTAAAACATTCATGTTTCCTTGTTGTATATGCTCAATTTACCCGAGACATCTTGGACTTAGATACATTACATGCCCTGATTTGAAGATAATTTGTTTCCTAAATTCATACCATACATGAATTTTACCAGTTAACTGTTGCTGGTGTTCAATGTAGAATTTCTTATTACACTGAGCTAATATACTTTAGTTCTGTAAAATCAGTTCTGCTCATCCCTGTGATCAGGTGACTAAACAAGGCTTGTCTAGAAAATTGGCTTCCAGGTGATAAAACTCCCCTTACCATTGACAGCTTGAAAGGATGATTTCTGTATTGCACATTTCCCTCTGCAGTCCTGCTCCTGAGGAGTGGCACTGAAGCAGTGACCTGTTGGTTTGCCTTGGAGTGCTGTGGACTTACCACAGCATTTTCTGCTCAATTCTGGCAGCAAGCAGAGAAACAAATAGAGACAGAAAGAAACACAAGAGGATACTCCATTATAACTACTTTGTACAACATAACTACCAAGGGTACAATTTTAAAATAATTCTCTTCCACAAACGTATTAGAGATCCATGTCTTCTATCTCTTTTTCCTGTAAAATATAATTACATTAGGTTCTGAATATTCTTAGTAATAAACTATTGTACAAATGTGTACACAGTTAAATTTCACTAATAAAGGGAGAATTAATTTTTATGGATTATATGAATTGAGCAAATATGGAAAATTATTGCCTATGATTCTTTCAGGGTTTCTGAAAAAGATGTCCAGGAGAAGTCATAAATTGCCTTCTAGAAAGCATGAGTATGAATATTAGATTTGCAACTAAAACTAATCAAATTGCATACAATATAAGGAATAAGACATGCTGAAAGTGTTTTGATGTGTTTTTTTCCAATATATTCCCATGATTTGAATATTTTTAGACTAGTCATCCGTCAATAACACAGTCTATTTAATTTCAAACTTTCCTAGCTACTGGAATAATTGAGGGGAAATACTAGAAAGTCCCAGTCAACTCAGAGCATACTGTTCAACTTTTGACCATGTTTTTCTGCAAACTTTCATTTTTGATAGATGAATAAATTCTGACCCAAAGTTGAGACACAAAAATCCCTGTAAAGAACATCTTTCCTTTTACTCTCAATCTTTCAGTGTCCTGATGTCTTTATACACAGCAGTATATTAAAAGATGTTCTGGAAAAATGGATTTTGTTCAGGAATCTAGATTTTCATCAGAGATTTACCAGCATATTTTAATGTAACTCAGGATTGAGTGATCAGAAGCTGATTAATAATCAGTCCTGTTGTCTGGATTGCTTAAAAATATGTGGTACCACTAATCAGTGTTACCAATCAATGTACTATGACAGCTCACTTATATTTGCAGTCAGTTGAGTAGGAACCTGCTTCTGAACAAGAACTACCTCTAATTTTGGCACAAATGAAAATTATTTTTGATGTCACCTTACATTTAGTCACACACATGGAATGTGGATAATCACTGCCTTTATAAGCCAACAAATGCTGTGGTTTATGGTTTAAAGGACACTCTTTGTCATGGAAACTTCCTCTGCCTTTCACATTAGGTTTCTCTGCATTAGTGACTTAACACATATCTGTTAAAGGTCTGAGGATGTTTCACTTCACACTTCTGATTCATTCTCACAGTAATCCCCACCAAAACTTGTATTTCTGTCCTTGGTACTGCTCAATTTTTTTTATTATTGCAGTCAATAAAATTTCCAGGAAACACTTTTAAGATTTCAATGGTGACTGCTTTTGCACGAGTCATTCAGAGAGCAGGCATCTCAAACATTTATTCCTACACTGGATAAAGTACACAAGTCTCAACCCTTCAAACGTTAACCTGGAGTGCAGTAGCGCCACTAACACCAGCACCTTTCATTCCTGTTGCATGTTTTTATTCTCTGACTGTTCCCCAAAGCAATATTCAAGATGCAGGAGCAGTTCCATTAAATTGCTGGTGAGGAAAAAAAAAAGAAAATTATTTATTTTCAAATTTGCAGTCTGTGAGATTAATGCACTCATTTGATCTCTTGCTGGGAACTCATCCTGGTGCTGCAAAGTCAGTATTCAAGGTGGAAAAAACCACTGCTTTTGGTCAGGGGTGGCAGCAGATTCAAGAACAATGTGAATCAGAGAAAACAACACTTACACCATCCCACAAAGGTAGTTTGCCTCTCTGTCCAGAATCCTTTGCACTTACACAGCAATGGGGTGAGGAGGAGTCTGTGCTAGGGTGGGGATCTTCCTAAACCAAGAACACGGCACAACCTTTTATTTCTGCCTCTTCCCACATACTGCAACTTTCCTGGAAAGGAATCCTACTGCAGTCACAGCCCTGCAGCAGGGATATCTCCCTGAATCTGCAGCGTGGGGGCTGAACTGTCTGGCACTCCTCAGGTCTGACATCCTCCTCTGAGTGGGATGTGGTCTTCAATTTATTAAGTGCCCCTTCTGCATTGCCTACCCTGCTTCAACTCAGATGAAGGTGCTTAAAGAGAATCCACTATTAGAAGTGTTCAAACACCCTCCCCAGCTAATTTTGGTGGAAATGGAGAAGGGGCTGTTGACTGGAATGGCTCATCTGGCAGATGGGAAGGGAAGGGGTGGTTGCTTCCACCAGGGAGGTGGGGAAGATCAGATGGGGGTGAGGTGGCATCACTTGTCTCGGCGTCAGTCAGCACAGCTGCGGCTGGGAGAGGATGTCTTTCTCCACCCATTGTACTGAGGTAGACCGATTCCAAATCTAATAAATAGCTTTAGCAGCTTCACAAGGGTGAATTTGGGTCTTGATGAATCATGAGTCATATCCCATGAAGGAGGTCAGAAACACTGTTATTGATGCTTACTTCATTTAAATTATGTGGGAGACGCAAGTTCAGGAGCCTTTGTTAAAAAGCTTCTCCATCTCAGTATTTTTCCTTATTTCATATCTCATTTCAGCAAAGAAGGTGAGACTATTGTTTTGTTTGAACTTCTGCAGTGCCAAAAACAATGAAGGATTTCTGATAAGAAATAAAAATTACTCTTTCTTACTTCTCTTATCTCTATTAGTGACAAATGGTTTGAGACAAGAATAGAGAAAATATACGCAGAAGACTTTACAACTCAAATAATTTCTATTTTCCTCTAACTTTCTCTTCAATACAGGAAGTTTAGCATATGAAATTAGCTCTTCTTTAGATTCAAGCATCAACTACTTGAATTTAAAATGGAATAATTCTATATCCAACTGAGTACTAAGGAAAACAATTAGAGTTATGATTCCAAATAAGTATATTTTTAGTTATTTTTTTCATATCATGCTTTTCAGTTTAAACAGACATTTCTAGATCACATTTAACTCCATTAACTTCTAGAAAAATAGGATTTTTTTTTTTTTTTCTTTTTTTCTCTTACTCATTTCCTGTTCATCATTAAATGCTGTGTTGTTCTTCCTAATGCTGGCATAAGGAAGGCACAGTTTTGTAAGGCACAACACTTAATCCAGGTCAGGCACAGGCATTGTTATACACTGACTGTGCCTTAAGCATCAGTGGTATTCAGTATTCTCAGCTGGTCATCCACCCAGGTAATGACAAGTTGTTAGCTTTTACCCCCAGACAGGAGTGGGTATGGTCTGTCTGGCAGCCTTGAGTGAAAGTCCAGCTCTCAGGGAGAGGAGGTGGGAATCCATCCTGGCTACAAATATTTTGTGATATATTTGAAGGGCTTTGTAATGCTATGTCATGTTCAGGTATTGGTTGTTCTCTCTCTTTCATGATGTAAGTCCACATGCATCACCCTCTAATGGAAAAAAAACAGGAAGAAAGCAAGGAAAACTAATCTGCAATAGTATATTTCATACTTTGAGACCATAAACAAGTTGAATTACAATTGCAATTGCCCTAAACATATTTTGTATCAATCACTATCAGGCTTTCATAAAACCTGATGTACTACTAAAAAATTATAAAATATTAAACTTCTTTCCCTGTTTACAACCTTTTTTTCAATAACAAAAATCACACTGTTAGGAAATATATAATAAAGGAATTAAAACTGAGAGATTGAAGATATTCTACTCTGTCATCTTGCTAACACAAATAAATGTTTAGTTCAACAAAGAATTTTGTGGGAGAGAGACAGCCCAAGAGCAAGGAAGAATCTGTAAATAGTACACAGATACAAAATCCAGGGATGTAAAATAGAGTGGGGATTCTTCTCTGATAGGTGCACTGATAATGCATCTAATTGCATTCTAAAGACACACAGAAAAGATGAGTTAATTAGATATTTTGATACAATTTTATACTACAAGTTATAAATTCATACTAGACTGATCATTACATAGGTAAATGTGACAAAGGAGAAGAGGAAATTTCTTAAAAAGAACAAAACACTCAATGTGATGAGCTAGCAAAATATAGAGATATCTCTGGGTACAGCTTCTGCTAATGACTCTTTCTTGAGGCTTGGTTTTTCTCTTGGAGCTATGCAGCAAGGATCCAGAGGCAACAACCATTGCACAGTGTGGTCTCAAGAGAACAGCTGAAATCCAAATTCTTGGGAATGGCATGTCATCCAAGTGTTTAAATAAAGCATTTCAGACATGTATGGATTCAGCTTGCTTCATCACTGCTATAAAAGGGTGATGTAGACTGGATTTCCAAAGGAGTTTTGGAGGAAGCAATACTTTTTAAAAAGTCAGGTTTTAAACTTCCTGGACTCTATTGCCTAGGAAACAATATTTTCCAACAGGACTTTTATGCTTTTCATAGGATAGGTGGTTTTGGACAGCAGAGCAGTTTTGTTAGTGCATGTTGGGCTTGATCTTGTGATAAGTTGAATAATATGTTAAACAATATTTAACAACAGGATTTTTCTTAACTCCTCCTGCCCTTTATGAAAAATGCCAGATCATTTGAAAATCCTATTAAAAATAATCTAAAAATCCTGCTAAAATTGGCCATTGGCATCTGCCCATTTTTCATGGGCCCATATGGAGCTAATTCAAGTGGGATACATCTCCTTTTTCAAGTGAAGCCAGTACTACATATCTACACTGATCAGAATAAGAGCACAAAAATATTGTATTTAGACAAAGTTCAGTTATCTGGCTGCTTCTTGAGATGAAGTAAATTCCTCTCATAATTTTTCAGCTATCCTTTATGTGCTTGGTCAAATCTGAGTAGCCCATTAAGCTAAGGATCTATCCTGCATTTACAATGGAAACTGGAAAATGAGCTAGTCTTTTTTTAAAATACATAACGTAGACCTAACCAAATCATAAGTGTTTCCTTTATCTTTACAGAACTAAAATTATTAACTCAACAATGTACTGCAAGAGTATCTCAACAATGTTACTCTGTTGGCTACTGGGAATTAGCACATCTTTTAAAAATTTGATAATTTGTACTTTCAGATTTCAGCACAGAGCTTTTCAGCTAAAGATGATTTTCAGCCCTTTTTAATAACACATTATTTATTTTAATCACTGAAATATTTTTAATTATGCTATGAAAAAGTCTAGAATGACAACAATAATAGACATTTTAAATACAACCTGAACTAGAAATATTTTTTCCTTATATTGACATAAAAATGTTCAGAAAGTAGTTCTAAGTAGAAAGATAAATAAAACAAAGCAACCTGTTTCTGAGATTTTATTTTTCTGCTTCATTCTGCTCCCAAATCAAAAATAAATCCTGATGTCAGGTGGGTCAAATCTCCTGTGAATTAACTGGATTTTCTGCTAAGGAATTCACCTCAAGAGATTTCTGGCCATCATTATTATGTAAAAATCTTGTCACACCTTACTTACTCGAACCTTTCAAAAGCATGCATGGTGCGGTGGGGAAAGGTGGGGAAGAAAGGGAAGAGCACTATGGAAAAGGAGGACACAACACACTGACCTTTGTAGGACAGGAGTGCAACAACACAAACTCAGGGCATATTTTGGCCTTCACAAGAAAGCAGCTTTCCCTTCATCCAGGGTTCTGGATGTACAATGTGTTGTTTTCTCTTTTTCCTGCATTTCAGCTCATAACGTTGCAAAAACAGATCTGTGAATGGAAAAATAGATACATTAAATGGAGTTCCTGTGATTTCCTTAGTACAAACAGTGGCAAAATAAATCTTGGTACACTATGCAGCAATTAAGCTGCATATGTATTTTTTTATCCCCTCAAGATATGCAGCATACTTGAACTTATGAAAAAATCTAAAATGGTTAATTTAAAATATATCGGAAATTTTTTTCTGTGCATTATTTTATTCTCTGTTGCATTTTGTCTGGTGGGTTTTCTTAAAACAAGGAACTGCAAAATGATCTCTTAATAATTATAATAACTGTAACAACAGCTAGTCTTATATTTCTTCCCCACCAAGATCCTGAGGTACATTAAGAACAGATGTACCAAAAAAAGACTTATGATCCTCAAGTGTGAGGTGTACACACTGCTGCCACATTAATTAAACATAAATTTGTTCTCAAACAGTGAATGAAGAAACATGACAACAGAAGCAGAAAATGCTGAGGACGTTGTCATCAGCTGAGAAAGGAACCTGACAAGGATAGTCCTGAGAAAGAAACTGTGGTGGCATTGACAAAGGCAAGGCAGGTTTAAGCACACGGATGTCACTGCTGGCAGCACAGGCAGGCAATGACACTTACTGGATGTGAAAGGGCTCTGCTTATGATCGCAGAGACAGGGTGGAAGTGACTGGGCAGGTTGCCTCTTCGCTATCACCCCACCTTCAGCCAGACTGCTGTGCTACAGCAAGGTTTTGAACCAAGGGAAAACAAAAAAGAGGGGTGGGGAGGAAGAGTATCCAGTAGCTGCAGAGAGAAGAGAAACAGTGGGTGATTACTAGAGCTGACATTTATCACAAGGAATAGTTTAGAGCCAAAGCTTCGTCCTGATTGCTCTGGTTTCCTCAATTTCCACTAAAATAAGTGATATGTGATATATGGAAAAGACACCTTCATTAAAAAGATATTGTAATTCACCATCATTTCACTAATTAGCTCACTTGTGGCTTTCAGTGCTCTTCAAGTTCTGGTCATAATATTCTTACTAATTGTTGACTGCAAACAGAATAAAGTTATCAGCTTGCATAAGGATTCCCAGAGAGAAGAATATTTGTTTTCTGTGATAGATCCAAGGTGTTTTTCTATAACATCATTTGTCTTTGGTATAAGAAAGAATGGAATATCTTAACGTGGTGAGATGTGATGATGTAAGGATTGTGTTTATTATCACATAATTAATAATATAAATAATCACATATGTTATATGTTTATTAAATAAATAATCACATATATTACACATAGTAATGTTATACATATATTTTCACCTTCCTGATATTTTCCGTGGAAATAAATTACTCTGATTTTTAATCTGTTTATTTGTTTATTTTTTACTATTTGGGTCAAACAATCATCTTACAGAGAGTTAAATTCCATTCAAATTCTGGCTTTCTGTATTACAAATAGTTTTTTTGGATACTGTAGGTTTCGTTTTTTAACTGTTCTGTTCTGCTGCTGGAAACAGCTGCATGGGAGAATTCATCAGTATTTGAAACAGCACTTATTTTCTTGATATGTGTGGAAAACACAAGATGGTTCCAAGTGTTACTTGTTCAGAACTATTTGTGGGCACTGTTGGAGAGCCCCAGGTCACAGCCTGGGCAGAGGCTGTGTTGTGTTGTGTTGTCCCTAACACAACTTTACTACTCTGCTACACACAGGTTTCCCCTACCCATGTCTCTGAAGATGTTTCTTTTGTTTCTCTGTCCTGCTTTCTGCTCCTCTTTAGATCCATACTGAAGACACCTTCTACACCATAACAGTCTTTCCTCTTTCTAACTAGTTTCTGTCTTCTGTGGTTCACCAAACTCCTAATATAACAATGAAAGCATAAACCACTATTTTTCTTCCCTGCTCAGATCTCTCCAACTTTCCTTTCTCCTCAAAATCTAAAGTTCTATCTTTTTGGAAAAATATAGACACACTCTGCTTGTTCATTTATTTGAAGATTCCAGCTCCCACACAACTGGCACACTTAACTGGACAGAGCCTTTAAAAATTCAAAAAGAACGGGATCTAGAGCTGCTCTTTCTAAAGATGTAGGCCCAGTAAAACTCAGACACCTCATGTGGATCAAAACTTGTTCTTATATAAGTAGGGTTACATTTGTTTCAAAATTAGAAAAAAAAAAAAAGAAACAAAATTAATTTATCTTTTTTGCAAATTATCCTAAAATCTTTTAAGGTACTTCTGTTGAAACAGTATTTCCCTTACAATCTAATTTCTAGAGAAATGGTAAGAACAGACTAAAAATTAAATCTCTCTTTACTTTTTTAACTCATAGAGGCATTTCCATTCCCCATTAGAAAACTGATATACATTCTGATGAAAGAGCATTATGTTCATCACTTCTAAATGTAACATTTTCTCCGAGATTCTTTTTCTGAGCTCACTTTCCCTATAATTATTCAACTAGCATAGTTCCTCAGAAAGAGAGCAGATGGATTAAATAAGCAAGCTGATTGAAAGAAATGGATTATATAATAAAGTATAAATGCATATTGGACTTAAATAACGAGAACAATTTGCTTTCAAATTGCAGTGTTTTTTTTCATCAAAGGCAAAATAAAGTCTTAAATATTTCTTTTCTGAACCTTGTAGACAAAAGATCTACAACTGTTCTCCACGGGACATCAGATATAAACAATACAAATTAACCACGAGTCTTATTTTAAATTAACAGCTAAAACTGTTATAACTATTATAACTGTTATAACTGAGCTTTAGTTCATTTAAACAAACACATATTCTAAAATACACAACTGATATTTTGAAATGGTAAAGCACAGATTGTATACTGTTTGCCTCATTATAAAATAATTACCAAAAATTAAGTTCTACTAAATCTTTTCAAAGTTCTTTAGTAAATTATATTTTATTAAACATTATTGTTTTGATGATCTTGTCAAAGGGTTACTGAAGTATGAAGGGAATGACATCTGTTAGAGTTCTTACATGAGTAAGGAATAATGATCCCTCCAACCCACTTGGTAACCTACAAGCTTTATTAGAAGGCAGTTTAGGAGATTAAGACTATTCAGATCTTTCAGAAATACAGAATGAAGAAGCATCAGCAACACCCTCATTGAAATAGATGAGTATTCAATAATTTTGTGTTCCCAAGTACGAGGATTCCTTTGTGTGTGAGGTTATGATCAAGCATTCACTGTCATGGGTCAGTGGCTGCCATCTGAAATGCTGATTTGATTTTTCCATAACATTGGAGCTATTGCAGCAGATTATCCTTAGGGCTGATACTTCTGTCCCTTGTTCTTTTCCCAGAACAAACTTTGCAAATGCAAATGTGTAAAAAAAGCCAGCTAGTGAAGTATAAGCCTTTAACATTATTTCAAAGCAGAAATTACTTCATAAAATGGTAGAAAAAGCTCTCAATGAAGATAAAAATAATAAAGAAAAATTCTTTGAAGAAGGATTTCAGTGGGCATCAGCCACAAATTCCATGCTTACCAGATAATAATATTTAGAAACTAAACAGGGTGTCACCTGTTGTTAACTGAAGGTTTCCTGAATCTCCAGCTTTCTGCTCATTATCATCTTTGCTATTTCCTGCCTAGATGACATTTGGAGCCAGCAGGTAAGTGTTCTGACAAGTCACACAAGCAAATATTCCTCAGCATCATCCTTCTGAAAACGCTCCTGCAGAGCTCCTCCTCACTCTTAATGAACCCTCTCAAAACAACCTCTGAGTTCTGGATCTGGAGCAAAGGATGGAAGGTGTCGTCTGGAAACCCACCAGGTGTGAAGAAGGGGAAGGTCAGATACAGCTGCTTTTCTTTTTGGTTTACTCCTTTTCTAAGCAAGTCATCTTTTTCTAAGCTGTAGATTACCTAACATAAAAGACACTTCTATTTTCTTCCTCATGAACATGTATAAGTCCCTATTGGAAAAGTAATAATTTATAGTAGTTTGTAATTTTGCCTTCATAAAATTTGCAAACTTACAAAACACTTAGTTCTGGAATACCACCTATTTTAAATTGTGCCCTTACTAGCTATTATTATCAGATGTAACAAATTTGCAAATGTACATTGATCAGCTTTATTAAACAAGTGGACTTGTTTAATGAAAAATGCTATATAAACTATATAGCTATACAGTTCATATATAAACTGCTACCTTTTTTCCTAGAAATTTCTCCATTAAATTAAATTGTATGTTATTCTATGCTCATAAAGAAAAAAGTACCTATTCAGAAGTGTTGATCACTGTGAACAAATAATCAATTTTAAAATAAAAAAGTTCTAGTTAGTTCAGACTTTGAGGAACCAAGGGACACCTCCAATTCAACTGTCCTTGTTCTCATGGGGGACCTCAACTTGATAAAATCAGCTGGGAGGATCCCACAGCTGGCACAACCCAGACCAATAGATTCCTAAAAATTAGCTGACAGCTTCATGGAAGGGGTCCTAAGGAGCTGACTCAGGATGCCCAGCTTGACCTTTTTGTCAGCAGGGAGGATCTCATGAGCGAGGAGTTCTATGGCCATTGGTCGCAGTGACCGTGAAGTGACCAAGCTTAAAATCCCTGTTTACAGGGGGAAAAGTCCAGCAAAACCTCAGCTCTGGACAAGAGGGAAAGAAACTTCAGGCTGCTCAGGGAATTAGCAAGTAAAATCCCCCAAGATAATATTTTTGCATATGCTGGGCCTGTAAGCACTGGTCACTTTTTGGTTGCCTCCTAAGGGAAGAGAAGCAGGAAATTCTTAAATGTTGGAAGTCATGCGGACAAAGCAGAAGGTCAGCTTGGCTGAGCAGGGATTTTCTCTTGGAAATAAGGTAGAAAAGGCAGGTATATGCCAAATGGAAACAAAGTTAGGTGACATGGGAAGAATATCATGCATATGGTATCCCATAACATGAGATGTTGCTTGCCAGTGTAGGGAGAAAATCTGCATCCAAATCTCAGCTGGAGTTGAAGCTGGAAAGAACCATGGGGGACAACAAAAAGAGTTTTTTTCAACAGTTTTATATGATGTAAAAACAAAAAAATTTATTCCACTCTATATATTATTTTATTTCTCTAGAGGTAGTTCAAAACATTTTACTAGATACTAGAAATTGAATGTCAAACTATCAGACACATTTTATAATTACTAAAAAATGTGAACTTTCTGTGAAAGAATTAGTGATTTCACCTGTTTGGATACGAAGCAATTACACAATCAAAGTAATCTAGTTCCCTTAGGGGTATAAATATATCGCTCCTCTCAAAACACTACATTTTTAATCTATATACACAGTCAACTTTTTTTTAAAAGCCATTAGTACTTTGGGAAAAACATTTTTATTAAAAGATTTCTTAAGAAACTGCTTAAATTCTAGTTATTATTTTGCCTTTGAAATAACTGTTTAATACATGCTGTACTAGTCTAGTTTTCAATTACATTAGGAGTGGGATGTTGAAGTGGTAAATACTTCAAACATCTTTAAATATTGTTTTCAAATTAATTTTTATGTTCCTGTTATTGACAGATATTTATTTTTGATATCTTTCCATGCACATTCTGTGTAGTGTACTAAAGAAATGGAGTGTTTATGTTGCTAAAGGAAAGAAGGAGGTGTGTAGGAAGTAATTTTTTATTTCACATTATGATTCATAAATATTATTGACATTATTTTTTTAATTCTGGTGTTGACTTTACCATTAGATGACTATACAAGAACTTTTTTCTCTCCTGGCAATATTGGTGATTTCTTATTTTTTTTTTAAATACTAAAACAATTTATAAAGGCCATAACAGTATTTTTGTCAGTTGGATTCAGATGATAGTAGAGACAAAACTCAGAGATGACAAAAAAATTTTTTAAGATGTTACAGCAATTAAAGTTGCATGTGCCAAAGAATATTTCTAGCCATCAAATATCAGAAAAAAACCTCAAAAACATGTACCTAAATTTTAAAAAGAAGTTTTACAATTATTCAATCTACGTATTAATATTTTTCACTTTGTAATTCTCAAGAGGGATTTGGGAGATGCACTCTCAACAGCTTTCCCTTCAAATTAAAAACCCTCTTAAATCTGTTCTCAATATGCCAGGATGTACTCTGCCACTGAACCATTTGTGCAATGCTTATTAAAATAGTGGAGTCCCAATGTCAAACAATTTAATTTAGTGTGACCTGGTTGATGCTTGTATACACTGTGATAGCAAAAATTTTGCAAAGCAGAGACAAACATCAAACAACACCTCTATCTTTTGCACATTACTAGCATGTAGAAGCCTCAGTCAGGGCAGTGGCCCTGAATCTGATTGATGATTAAACTCACAATAAATGATAATCCTCATCTAAGAGGACAGCAAAGATCAGTCCTGGCATAAATGGCTTCCTGATGTTTTTCTAACAAACTACCAGATGTTTCACTGATCATCAGTGGTATTTAATTTTCTAGTCATCAGTAGGACTTCATAGGTGTTGCACTTCATAGTGACCCTGACCTCATTCCAGTTTTGTGCCAAAATCTTCCCTACACATGGATCTGTAGGGAGGAGTGTATAGGAGAAAGGGAAATGAAACAATTCCTCTTGGTCTTTTGCTCTGAGTGGATATGATTTCCATCCCCAGTGCAGCACTGCAGCTGTTCTGTAATGGGAACAATTTGCTGGCAGGACAGCAGCAGGAGATAACAGACAAATGACAATAATAACAGTATGGTATCCTCCCACCTCTGTGGAATAGATAAGAAGGCAGCTTTTTTCCTACCCCTTTCTTTTTGGGGCAGTTTATTCAGACAGCTTGTACTGCCTTCAGAGAGTTTGAAAGCAGGACCTACCCAGTTAAAAGCAGGAATTACTGGAGGATACAAGCAATAGACACTAAGGAAGAATGAACCACTATAATAAATACTAACATGTTTCCCTAAGTCCACTGTAGCACACAGAATGTGTTTACTCTCTATGAAGTTGTCATTCAGGTAGGGATGGGTCAGCATCAACCCAGTGTTGCTGAGCTGCAGTTCTCCCAGATCCCTGTTCTATTTCCTTAGTGCTATAAATATTTTCTGGTAGTGCTTATCCTGTTGAATCCCTGTCTTGAGAACTGCTTTATTTTCACTAGTCAGGATTCTGTCTGCCACTCTCACTGTTTTTCTTAACAGTCCCTTGATTTTCTTGCAGGTTTTTGTTTTGGGCTTTTTTTTCCCCACCCTAGAAATAGGCTCAGAGGTTTAAGCTCTGGCTGCACAAATATGTCTCATGGAAACTTGCTTCAGGACATGCTTCAGGCCTTGGTCTCTGGCTGTTCATAAAAGTAAATAAAATATTGCTATTTCAATGAGGATCAATTTGACAAGCTTTGGTCCATTTCCCTGCACCTCATGTCATCCCATGCCATTTTACTGTTTTTCCTTCAGTGCAGACTATTTTATTTTTTTTTTTAAGCATTTCATTTCATCAATTTCTTCTGTCTTTTCATTTAATTTCATTCCCTGATTACAGTAAGTATATTTGTTACTTAAGTTATATAAGTATAAGGTTTTTGTCCAGTTCACTTCAAATAAAGAACACCCCACTGTCCAAAGACTGCTCTCTTCATTCTTTTCTTCTTCACACTACCCATGTGCTGGGCACCTCTGCAGAAGGCTGCTTTTACTGTTCTGCATGGGGTTGGTCACACGCTTGGGATTAGGCTTGAAATAAGCACAAGGCTTGGAGTTCCAGGGACACTGCAACTACAGAAAAGGAGCCAACATGTCAAAGGGAGTATGGCACTGCCCCAACACTGCTCCCTAAAAACCTTTTTGCTTGGCACCACTCATGTGCCTGGCACCCCAGCACAAGACTCCTTTTATCATGATCAGTTTAGGGTTAGGGTTAGGCTTGGGTTCAGGGTTGAGAGAACCACAAAGTCCAGAGCTCCAGAGACACTGCAACTACAAAAGGAATGCCCAGGGGTGTTCCAGTGTGTCTCTTTTTAATGGTATGTTCTGTTATTACCTAAGTTGATGGTTTAGTTCAAATGAGACCCTCCGACCCCATGTTGTCAATCTACCCTGAGTCCCCTGTCAATCTGTCTTAGGCCCACCACATGCTTGGAATTCCACTTCGGAAATCCCCTAAATTTCCACGCTTGATTAGTCCATGTGACCCAATTTTCCCTCCCTACCTGCCTCATTGGATGATGGTTTTGTGAACCCTGCCTTTTACCCTCCCCAGGATATCTCTGATTAGCTGATGATTTGTACCCTCCCTTTGGACCTCCTCCATATTTCAGCTGTTGCACAGTTGCATTTTCTCTGTTTTGCCCCCGAGATTGCCCAGAGCAATAAATCCTCTATTATCCCATGCAAAAGACCTCCCTCTCATCCTTGTCTCCTCAGAGCACAGACTGACAGCCAAGGAGCCGTAGAGCAAGTGCTCTAGTGGCACCTTGGGTCATCCTGCTCCTGGGGTGTGACCCACTGCTGGTGCAGGCTGAAGTGACAGAGCCAGAAAAGCTCAGGTGAGATGAGATCCAGGGGAACACGGTGCTGCCCCAACATTGCTCCTCCCTGCTTGGCACCAGCCTCAGCCCAAGGCTGCTTTCAATGCCCTGGTTAGGGTTAGGGTTACACTTAGCGTTAGGGAAATGGAGTGACTGCAGACAAATGTGTTGCCATGAAACGAGGTGCAGTGAAAAGGTCTGAAAATTACCTTAAATAAGTTAAGTGGAATTCCAGAATCAGGAGATAAAATTGATAAAACAAAATGCTTAAAAGATAAAAAATTCTGCACCGAAGGGAATACAAAAAAATGGCGTGGGGTGGCATGTAGTGCAGGGAAATGGACAAAAGCTTGCTGAACTGATCATCACTGAAATCTTGAAAAGAGAGAAGAAAGTGTGACAAACACTGAAAAGGAGATGTGATAAAATAAAATGCAATTGAAAAAAACAAAATTTGGAAATGGAGTGACTACAACCAAGAGGATCATGATGAATTAAGTTTCAGTGAGAAGGATAGCTCAGCGACCCAGACCCTTGGGATGAGGTGATTTGGGACAGGGATGTGACAGCCTGTGCCTGAGGAGGGTCTGTGTAGCCTGGAGAATGCCATGTTCCTTTGGAATGTCCCTCACTGGCCTTGTCCCCTGCCCTCCCTCCATTTTGCACACCGGACAGTAAGACTGTACTTTGTCACACAAATTGAATAAAAAAAATGTCTAATAGAAAATTTTCTCAGACAAAATTTTCTCCACCCATTGGATGGGGACAGGTATATCATTGGCTGCACCCAATTCCCATCACTATGTTAAAAGGACACTGTTCTCCCAAATAACCTGAAGTTAAAAAAAAAAGAAAAAAGGCATGCACTAAAGCTTTTATCAAAAGAAACTATGAGTACATTTTTTTTTTTTAAACAGAGACTGTGGCAAACAGATTTGCAAATAGGAGAGAGTTAACTGCTTCATCAAATTTGAAATAAGCAAAGGGACATTACTTCTAATTAATTGCTCACAGGGCTTAGAGTCTGTCCAGTAAAATCAAGAACATCATAAGCATAGACCTGAAGTTTCTGGTGGTCCTGATATATTGTCTGATTTATTTCAGACCTCAGTAATGCATGTTCCTGATTAATAACCTTGTGTGTTTATTGTTACTTTCTACTTATTTCTGAATAGGTTTTTCTGCAAGCTTAACTGTTTAGGAGTTCCTATGGCAGTTTGTCTAATTGCTCTTGAAAACAGCTTTTCAGGAATTATGTTTGACCATGGTTTATAAAAATAAAAGATTTGTGGGAGTAGATAATAGTTTTTATGACACCATCTGAAGTGACTGGAGAAAATGACAGTCACACAAGTTTGCTTCCACATTGAAAAGATTGCTTGCTGTATATCTCTTCAAAAACATCAATTTGTTGCAATAAAGATATCGTCTTCTACTATAAACCTTGTTTTGTTTGTGTCCATTAACCTACCATTTCCACATCTAAACCATTTCCTCTAAACAGAGTGTAAAAATGGTTTATGAGTTTTAATTCTGTCTTATTATGGTTGACTTCATACTAACTCTTAACAGAGATCTAGTTTATGATACTATTGATGAATATATAGGCAATATACTTTTTTAATTATCCTTGGAAAGATGGTATTTTTAAAGGAATATTTTTCCATGATATGGGGCTATTTCCTCATATTCTGAAAGACTCCAAGTAGGAGAATCCAGTATTCTTATTTAATAGCCCAGACAGTTAAATCAAAAAGAAGATAAATGACTTTCCCACGATCCCAGAGTAGACCTTTGGCAAAGAAAGTATTTATTGGTGGATTTTTCCATCTTAAAATCACAAAATGATTCTTCCTTTCTAACGCTATCTGACTCAAAAAGAAGATGACATTTTGGAGAAAAGTTGGGGGAGAAGGGTTTTTATTAATTGCATTGTCTTTTCAGTTTTTAGTTTCCTTTTTTTTTCTCACCTGCAAAACCATTAGATGTCTTTCCTTTTTTCTTCAGTTCTAGTAAAATGCTCCTTCTTCCTCATCAATATGCCCACCCTTTTTTTCCTGTAGCATTTTTTAAGATATTTGTTTTTATTTTGTTATAATGGTTACAACTAAGACAGTAATTTATGTATTTGCTTTGAACTATTATACAGCTTTTTTCCCTCTGTATCTGTCTTTTCTACTAAATAATACAACCCATTAAATAATTTTTTCTCTATATTCAAGTTTGAGCAGGAATGTGTACATCTTTTAAAAATATTGCAGTTCTTGATGTATTACATACTGGTTTCTTTATATGCTCATTGATTTATAGAGGAACTCTGTCAAGAAGCATATGTAGATAGATTTTGTAACCTTAAAAATAAATAAAAAAAATAAAAATAGAGATTTGAATTCTATTGAAACTGTTTTGGAGAATTTAACTGAGAGAGGCTTCTGAATATTCTGCTTAACATTAAATAATTCAGGCCAAATAACTTTCTTGTTGCTTTTGTTTTGCAAGCTTGTCTGACATCACTTACAAATCTTTTGGTCTCAGTAAGCCCTATTTCTTTGATCACCGACATTTCATCATGCCAGCTTCCCCTTTCAGGATTACAATTCATCTCAGTCTGTGTTTATTGTACCCCTATTTTGGAGCACGTGCAGCTGCAGTCCGTGGGGGTGGTGCAGGGAGGCTGTGATGTCTGGCAGGTATCATTGCTCAGGAGGATCTTTCTCAGATCTTCCACTGCCTTGCTTCAAGACTTTGAGCAAGTCACTTTATCTCTGTTTTCCAGTCCCATTTTCCTCTTACTTCTCACTATATTTGCTTTGGAAAAGGTATTTGTGTCTCATAGTGTGTGATGTAAAGATAGCAATCACAAGTGGATTTTCTGATGCTGTAATTCCAGTATCAAGAAACACCAACACTACACAGAATGAAAGTGTCACATTCCTTTAGTGAGTCCCTGGGTGCTCCTCAGTTTGTTTTGTGCTCCTGGAGCCAGGAATAGGTTTTCCATTGACATCAGTGAGAACAGCTTTAAATTAGTACCAAACCCTGGTAATCACAGTTCAAAAGCAAAAATGCAATATTAAGAATGAAAATTTTACCTTAACTTCGTTTTTTTTTTTATTATGCATATTTTATTGGGACCTAGTTTTGATTTGTATATCTATATGACATGTAGGTTTAGTCCCATTAATTTGCTGTTTCGTAATTAAAAGGAAAACAATTTCGTACAGGTTGAAAAATAAAAACTTTTATGGTAAGAAACTCCTCATTCATAAATTGTGCTGTGATATATGAAGGGATCAACATTTGTGTGGTGACTTTTTTAATTCTCTGAATCACTTTATAATATATCCTATTTTTTTTTCTCTTAGAATTTTTATCTTCCCTACCTTGTCTTTTTATTGTTGTGTTTGAACAGTCTAATTCTGCTGGGAAAGTATTCTTCATTAGCATTTGGAAACTTTCCTGTAGGATCAACAGAGCTCCATTATTTCGATATTTCACACTGAATTTATGTCTTTAAAGAAATGTGACCGGGGATAGGTTTGTAAATCTACTGTTTTGTTTCATTTATTTCTTTTACCTCAGAGTATTTTAACCATTTGCTATAGCTTCAAAAAATTCTCTTCAAGTGGGGAGATAGTAGTTACTGAAACATATTTCACATTTGAAAATAAGTTGATGGAGACTTTAAAGGCATCTAGAAATGTTGTTCAATTGACAGTGGTGAACTACCTTGGAGCTCCCTGCTTCAGGCTGTATTTAGCCATACTTACTAGTAAACTTCAACTTTTAGTGTACAATGGGATGAAAACACTTTTTAAACAGCTTAATCAACTATTATGAAAAAATGTCAAAAAGTTTGGAGTTTTTTGCTTTCTAGTACACAGGTCAGCTGTTAGTTCTTAAAAACTATTGTGAAAATTTAAAAACTATCAGGACCATAGTTCAAGTTATTTAATTGTCAGTATGCATGCAAAATTAAGTACCCCTGTAGTTGCAGTGAGGAGTGATCCCCAGGACTGATCCATGAAATACTGTTTTCAAACATTGATTAGGTAAGGAGACAGCACTACATTGCCTTGTACATGGTCACTGGGAGAATGAGGGGTTCTGTTTGCTCTAGTAACTCACAGAGTCATTTCTAATCAGACTGCTGTGGTGCCTTTCGTCAGTGGTTGACTACCCAGAAGAAGAGAGATTCAAATTAAAACAGATTTCAGAATGGGAATACAGCACATCACCAGCACAAAATTCTTATTTTCTCTTCCTTTTTCTAGTCTTTCCTGTGAGTCAACAGATGTGTGTTTGAAGGGAAAGAAGATCATGTCTAGCTAGCTATTCTGAAACACAGCTGGAACCTGAAGGTTTTTATTTTTACCAAGCCAGAGAAGGAAAACATATCAGGTATATTGCATGTGCAATCTCCACTGCAATGAACACATAATGGATCCTAGCTGTAAACTCTGAATATGCCTAATGGAAGCAATAGTCTGAATCTTAAATAATAAAACAAAGACTTCTTCACTGCTCTTTAATCCCCTCTGGGAAGCCCAGTTAATTAAAGCTGTTTATTACAACTTGATCAAAAAGCCTAAATTCTGTGTGTCCTACATCTAGCTACTACAATATTCTCTGTCACTGAACTCTCACGAGGCCCTGAAGACTTTGACTTGGTAATGCAGCCATCAAAGAGATAGACTAACTTACTCTTTAGTCAAGCTGTTTGTTTCAAGGTGCAGTACAAAACACGCTCTAGGCTTCCCAAGGCTGCAGTCTATTTCCTCCTTAACTTTATTCCAAAAACCTCCTTGCCGTACTTAATTTAGCATTTGAATCAAATTAATTATTTTATAACAAGTCTGGTGTGGAGGATATAGGTTTCTTATTTAGCATGGAGCATTAATTGATGCAGTGGAATGCTCTCTTTGAGCAGCTGCTGTTATCAGTCCTGTGTTCCAGGCAGGTGACACAGGCACACACATGCGCACAGATAAGCTCATGAAACATCAAGATTAAGCAGTTAATTAAGGAGGTGAATGCACAAGTCAAAAAGAAAAGGAAAAAAAAAATGAGCACTTACAGCTGCATTTCTGTCTTAATCATGAAGAGAAAAAAATTGCACTACAACAGCTTAACTATTTCTACTTTTTTTTAATGAGAAGTCTGATCACTGAAGACCATTTCCTTACCTGTACTTGTTAAGTATTAACTGTAACCATGATCATTATGAGATTAAGCCTATAAAAACCAAACAAAAAACTCATTTGCCTGGATTTTCTGACAGTTCATGCTGAAAAGAGAAATTATTCAAATCAAATCATATAAAAGAAAATAAAATTAATCTGTGAGTAATTTTAAAACTTTTGCTTTAAGTAAGAAAAGCCTCTATTGAATAATAAACTGGGACAGGGAGCATCTTACTCTGTGTTCAACTCCCTTTTATCTCATAAAACACAATAAAAATTATAAAATATCTAACCCCTAAGCAACTGTTTTTGGAATTCAAGCTAAGAGAATGCACACATTTCTTAAACCATTTTTAGTTTTGGCTAAAAGAAGTAAGTTTTCATTCCACCTAAGAGATTCTTGTGGCTTCTGCTCCTATCATACAGGGTTTTTTATCAGACAGTTTTAAATATCAATTGCTGCTATTTTACATTAAAGACAAAGCTTGCAAATGATGTCTTAATGTCTTAGTTGATGATAGTCACAGAAAAAGCCAGATGATTTAAGCCATCTTAAATATCTCCCATAGTAGCTTCTCTTTGGAAAGGGTAAGTGGATTTAATTTCCCATTTTCACAAAAGTGTAAACCTCTCTTGTGACACAGAAAGTCCTGTAATCATATTAAAGGATCTGTAACTGATTTTTTACAAGGAAATTCCTCCAAAATACAAACAACTGGCATAACTGCATGGAAGCAAAAGCAAACATCCCGATTTTGAAAATGAAGTAACCCCTGAATTCAAGAACAGACTCTAGAATAGTTGTTTCGTTCTCTTACATAAGAGGTGCATCTTCTCCCTAACAGCATCATGATCCAACATCTCTACAAAAATGGTTAAGGGACTGCAGATGTGCATCAAAAGCCATCAGCCCTGATCCACACCTCTCAGGAAGCTTTTTGCCACCTAGCCAGAAGCATTTCATACCAGAGCTGAGGTTCTCCTTGACACTTCTCTCTCGGTTCTGCTCGGAAATTTTGAAAGACAAGCAATGCCTGATTGTACAGGCAGTCTGATCTGTCTGTATCTGTCACTCAGAGGGTCTTGTGCAAATGGCTCAGCAATACACCAGGATTTCCAAAGAGCAGCCCCTATCCTTCTGCTTCTCTGGAATCAGTCTTACTCCCCTGAGGCTTTTTATGTAATCCAGCCCATGTGCTTGCTTCACCTACTTCATCCAAGATCCCCTGAGGCTGCCTTGGTGCAGATGTTGTGCCTCCTTTGGAAATAAGGTGCTGTTCAATTTTCTCCCCAGTTTGATGCCATCCTTCTGTGACTGCCACAGGCTGTAAAGAAGAGTCATTCACTTCCTCACTGGGGCTCAGCCTTGTGTTTCAACACACCAGAGTTTGTGGACCTAAACAAACAGATCAGCATCTTAGGGTGAAGAGACAGAAAGGGTGGGTTTATATTATCTTTATTTTTAACTTAACTTTTCAAGGGTGTTTTTCATATTAGTGATTAGAGTTTTTTGTTGGCATGTATTTGTACCACGATCTGCTAAGGCAAATCTCGTAAAATTGCTGTGGTGTAAGTGACTTCCATGTTGTAAATTATTTCTTGTCCCCACATTTTAGTCATATGTAAATACATAGTGTTAGACTGTTTAGTGAATTCATATAATCCCTAGGAGAGCATAAATGTCTTGTTCTATCCCTGAAGGACATCCAGTAGATATACTGATTTACTAATATGTCCCCTGACAAAAGGGCATTTTAGTTTCAGAGATGTCTTTGTAATTGAATGCTTCTTCATTCCCTTGACATTGCTTTCATGCCAATGCTAAACAACAAAGCTTTAATCTATATCAAACTATTGAATCATGGGTTAAAAAACAATAACATAAGAGAATCTACACAATAAATTACAATGAACACAATTAAGAATGTTATAATGCCTGATTTTAACTTTATTGAAACACACTTCAGGCTAGCTCAAGCAGCAAATGTTTTGACAATTTCCATCCTCATATAGGATATTCATGGTGGAATGACTAGAGATGGATAAGAAAGTGAAGATTTTCACCAAAGCCATGAAAGAAATAAATCCTTCCCGGTAACTGTCATTGGAAAGCCTGCTGTGCGTGATCTATGAATCCATATTGGTAGATCTAGAAAATACATTAGAATTTGTGTTGCACTGCAACATTAGACATTTGTGGGTTTACTTCAAGATAACATTAATTCTCAGTGGAGTTTGTAATTTTGTGTTTATTAAGAGATGGAGAAGTAGAATATAAATTTAAAAAAAATATGTTTGCTAGAATGAAATGAACACGAGGAAAAAAATCCTCAGGATGCCATTTCTGGTTTTCTGCTGTTGAGTTCAAATATGTCTACTAAGAATTAATAATGGGTAAGGGACATAGGTAAGGGAACAAATGCCATTTGTGCTTAGGAATGACTAGGACATGTCGGAAAAACTTGTTGAGAGATTTTCTCTGATCCTCTCTCTTCTTTTCTCTCCCAAGTCTTTCCTTTTCTGTTTCCCCATCTATTTTATTTTTCACCTCCTTCTGTTGCTTGTAGATAGGAGCTTATGATAAATGTAGGTAATTCTTTTCTGCTCTATGGCAGGGTAAGAAAATAACACACTCTAATTGCTTCTAAAACAAAGCCACAATATAGTAAGTTGTTCTGAAAATATTTTTTCTTTACTTCTCTTAATCTTTACCATAGACTCTAACAGTGTTATTAATGGCAATAGCAATAGTACTGTTATCACTTATTGATCCTAAAAAAATATTGACTGTGTTAGACAGAGTGCAAATATTTGCCAAAAACTCAGGAAAGGACTAATTTACAATTTCAGTATGAAGGGATGAGCAACAATTTGCTATAGCAAAGAAATTAAAATATGGCAAAGTACAGTAAATTAAATTGTCAGAGGAGGGTCTCATTAGTGTCTGTTTGTGCCTGTTGGCATGGAACAGTCCATATAGATATCAGAGCAAGAGAGAGAATTTAGACACAATATAAGTCAAGGAAGTGACTATCTGAGTATTTAAAAGGCAAATCTCACTAATATACTTGTCTGAGTATCTGAAAGGCAGGAAAACAGCTGGGCATTGATTGACTGCTGGTGATATATTGCTCTAGGTACAATTAAACTTTTCTCAGGCAAGAGCAGACAGATTATAAATTGAAATGTGAGATAATAAAGGCCTGAAAAAGCAAGAGAGACAACAATGAAAATGAACATTTTATTAATGATATGTAGAGAAATTGCAGTCCCTGAAGAAATTACACATAACATCTCAGCAGTAATCTCAGACTGACAAGATGTTGATGGTTTTCACAGTATCTGAGAAATGAAGGAGAAAAGCTTTCTTCAAATGAAATTTAGGAATTTGGTTTGACCATGCAAATTTTATCACAGACAGGGTGAGTCAGACTCAGAAATGGAGAGGAACTGAGTGAATTTTTTCAAGTGAAAATGATGATGGCAAGGAATCCAGCATTCTAGAAAAAAATCTTGATGACCTATTGCATCAATTTTGGGGATGATTCTACCTTAAGTGGAATATAAAGATGCACTTGAAATGGTAGCAGAATTAGGATAGGATAAAAGTATGGAACCTAATAGAAAGGCAAAATTAACAATAAAATACAATCTCATGGGCTCAAGGTCATCTAATAGACTAAGGAAAGCAAGGGTGGAATATTGATTCTGAACCTTGCCCAAGAGAAGTTATGAAAGACATTGAAGACAGACACAGGTTTTGTAATGGGATAAGTTAGCCTATAAAATGTTTTTCCTGACATAAGAGGAAAAAAAGAACTTAGGGTTTTCAAATTTAGCCACAGGCAGCCAGAAACCATGATGTAAGTCAAAGGAAACATGATGAAAAAAATAATACCATTATATATAATCTAATTCTACTGGAATAAAATTTCCACCCATTGTTCCTCCTGATCCTATCCTTATCTTGCTGTAAGTGCCATTCCACAGACACACTCCATGCTCTATCCTTTCCTGAAGATTTTCATGTCCTCTAAGGGAAATGAAGGGATTAGAACAATTTATAAAGTCTGAATCTCAAAAATGTTACCATTTAAAGTAAAAGATATTTTATTTTATTTCAATTTTGAGTTCAATTTGAGTTTGAAATCTCACATTAAGATTATGTGTCCAAAAAAATTTCTCTTGAAAGCTAAATATTTATTCAACTTCAAAGATGAAGTTGTGAACTTTGGTTTCTAAAAGAGGGTGGTATATCTGTATGTCTTCATCTCCCAGTTTTTTCATTATTTCAGAATCTGAAGGACTGGAAATTATTGATGATTCTGACTTGCTTTCCAAGCCCTACAATGACTATGGCTGCTGAATACCTGGTCTTGTAATATTTCTGGGCAAATTTTCTCTATTTCCTGATTATTATTGCAAAGTATACATTACCTGCAAATGCTCCAGCCCCATCGACCTTTGTGGTCTCCACAGAACTCACTCTGCTTCAATGATGTCTTTCATGGCTGAGGATCTAAACCAGATGCAGCACTCAGATGAGGTCTCAGGAGCACTGAGTAGGGTGACACAATCCCTCTGCTTGCTCTGCTGGCCACACTGCCCTTACTGATGTTGGTCACCTCAGCTTCCAAGCCCTGCTGATCCAGGGCCTTTTCTGCAGATTGGCTTCCCAGGCCCTCAGTGCTCCGCCTGCAGCACTATCAGGGAGTCTCTGCATTGTGCTTGGTGACTTGCTTGGAGCTCCTTTTGGAACTCCTGTTTTGTTCTTCCTTAACAGCAGATGTCCTTTCAGTTTGGAGTTGTCTGCAAAACTTTTTATCAAGGCATGATTACCCCATGTCCTTGTCAAAAAATGTTTGAAACATGACAGGCCCCAGGACAGAGCATGGTAGTATTCCACTTGCTCCTCACCTCCAGAGTGTGTCCCATTAAGCTCTACCCTCAATGCTCAATCATTCCATTTCCTCCATAGAATTCCATTCTATTCCATTTATACATTTTTTATTTATTTTTTTTTTTAATTTGTGCTCAGTGGTTCGAGAGCATTATGCATGCAAATATTTAAAAGATGGGTATCACAAGGGTGGGATCAGGCTCTTCAGTGGTGACAAGACTAGGGGCAACTAGCAGGCATAAACTAAAACATTGGAAGTTAATTTGATATGAGGTAAAAAATCTTTACTTTGAAAGTGACAGAACACTGGAACAGACTGCCCAAAGGGGCTGTGGGGTCTCTACCTTTGAAGATATTCAAAGCCCACCTAGATGCAATCCTTTGCAAACTGTTCTAAGTGAATTTGCTTCAGCTGGGGTATTGGGCTAGATGACCTCTACACATTCCTTCTGACTCCAGCCTTTCTGTAATTCTGTTATTTGTCTCATCTTCATTACACCTGTTGGCACTTCTTTTGTCCTCACTTGTTTTTTGCTCCAGTTCCTTTTCATGAGAGATGTACCAATGAATCTTTATTTCATTTGCAACTTTTGTCTTCCCCTCTGTTCCCACAGCACATTCTTTTCACTTTTGGAAGACTGCATGTTTCTGTGTCCCTTGAACAACTTCCCAAATACCCAAATACACAATGCCAGCAATGATCTCTGAAGTACCTGTGGCTAAAAAAATAACTGGGTCTTACAAGAGCATGACTACCCCCCTCTTTCCCTACTCCCTGCTCATTGTCTCATCTTCAAATACATTTGCTGCAATACCTTTTCTATTTCACTTCAAGCCAAACTTTCTGAAGGTCTTTAAGCTTGTAGAAGACCCCAGAATTTTTTCATTCAACAGGTATAATTTGCAGTGATGCGAAAGTAACTCCCCAGATTGTTTCTTCACCTAGTACAAAATGGCCTTAGAGCAATGCTTGAGCACGGCTCCCCTGGTGTCCTGCTCCTGCACAGTACTAACAGTGCTGACATTTGACTCTTGTCTGACTGTAGCTCCCAGCTGGAGTGACACTTCCCAGCCATTTACCAGGCCCTCTGGGACCTTGGTCTTGGGTGTGGTATCAGATCTTCTTTTAAGTACGTCACTGCTACACTGACATTTTCTTAAAGCTATTGGACTTCTCTCTTTGATGTGGAGATCCAGGATTTCCTTACACAGCAACTCTAAATCTGTATCGTAAGCAAAGAGTATTAAAGATGCTCTCAAGCTCTGTGCATCGAGTTAAAAAGGCAGAAGGAAGGGAGGAGGGAAGGGAGGGAAGGAAAAATGGATTTTATATTTTTACAGCATACTGTGAAAATGCATCCTGGAAATTTTAATAAAATGAAAATTGGAAGCACCCAGCCCCACTTTGGTTAAGGGCTGCATCTTTGCAGTGCTGCAAACTAAGCTTATTTGAGCCAAAAAAATGTTCCTTAGTAAATGCCACTACTAGCAAAATTTTAAGCATTTCATATTCAGAGACACTTTTTTTTTTTTTGTGAAAGAAACAAATATATTTTTAAGGAACTGCACTTTCAAGCCTGAGAGTGTTTTTCAGGGCATTTGAGGAAGAGAAATTACAGCAGTAGCAGCAGCTCATGAGAATCACAACAGGCAGTAATGCTAGGATAGCTAGAGCTCTGTCTCGTTGCTAGGTAGAGGCTGACCATCTTTGTGAAATTGTGAGGAACAGTGCTTTTAGTTTATATTATTCTAGGCTGCTCTTTTCTTCAGGCAATTATATTTTAAGGGGAGAAAATGTCTTAAAAGTAATTGGCTACAAAATTGCTATAGTAAATCCTTTACATAACATTTAATGTTATATCCAACAGGGAAAAGATGGTACATGTGAAAAAAAATCTGATATATCAACAACTCCAAATATTTATATAGACATCACTCATTTAAAGTGTGCACGGCATACAGTGTATAAACCTTTGAAGTTTTCTATTTTTTTCTATCAGTCTTATGCACTGGGTAAATGAGTACTGCAAAGATAATACATTTTAAGACAACAAAATTAAAGCCTTAAAACTTTATTCATTACATAAAAACAATATAGAAGCAGTTTTTAGTACATTTAGGGAGTTTTTGGTTTTTTTCTTTCAGGCTTTTGTGATTGAAAGGATAATCAAACCAATCAATACTTTTTCCTCTATAAACTACTGAGAGCTCAGTATGCTTTCATCAGTGCTATGTTTGCATGGAAAACAGAGAACACACACAGAGGACTCTGCATGTTTAGATCAGATTGCTTTTTGTGTAATTATTTTTACCTAAGGAAAAAGCTTTTCTGGCAGAAATGCATACATGTGGCTGTAGGTGGCATAGCAGTATAATTCAATGCATTACCTCATGTTACATACTTTGAAATATATTGTCTTCTGTTTAGAGACAATGAGTGCAGCATTTAAAAATGCAAGATAAATAGGTTTCCAGAAACATTTCCTGTAAGATCTGTCACAGGTAGCAGAGAACTGGCTGTTCTGTAGGCAGTAACAAGGGTAATACAAGGCTTGTAGAGGCAGCACATTTTATAGCATGATCATTGCCTTATTATAAATAGTCAGTTTCAAAATATTTTCTTTAAAAATTAAAGTCAATAAAGAAGGAACAATTTCATATGCTACAGGGAAGGAACTATGTATATATATATATATATATATATATATATATATATATACATACATTTAAAGTAATATTGCATATATAATAATATTTTCATGGAATGAGAATTATTATAGATATTAATAATATTAATGAAATCCATATTACTTAAAATCAGTAAAATTAATCTAGAACTCTTAGTAATTAGCTAAACAAAGGCAGCTCTAATATTGATGCTTTATTTATCCAGGAGGATGCTCACAAATACTTCTATAGTCACACAAATACATTTGAGGCATTCTGTTCAGCTGTTGCCTTTAGTAGTTTCCCAAGGTTTTTGAAAATATATTATGAATATCAGATTTAAACAATTCAATAAGTGATCTCTTTTTCAAGAGCTGTATATATATATATATATACCACCATTTCAACCAGAGCAGAACTTTCATTATCACTGATAATTCCACTTCTGTGGGCATTTTAATTAAAAAAGTGGTAGGACTGTGTATTGGATGCATCAGTCAGGCTGTTGGTAACAGAGGGTTGCTGGGGTGGCCTCTGCAAGGAGAAGGCATGGACTGCCCTTCTCTGGACACAGATGTTTCCAGCTGCCTTCAAAATGAGCACACCACAGGACACTGCTGAGTCCATCAGCCAAGCTGGTGCCAACTGTGGAAACATACTTAAGGGACACAAGTGCTACTGGGAGTGAGGAAAACAGAAAAAAACCCAAGTGAAAAGCAGCAGAGGGAACACAAGTGTCAGAGGAGGAGGAGGAGAAGGAGGTTCTCCATGCTGGAGCAGGTGTTCTTTGCAGCCTGTGGAGGACTAGCACCAGAGCAGATGGATGTTCCTGAAGGAACTGCCACCCATGCAAAGCTCTTAAAAGAGCAGCAGAAAAGAATGAGGAGTGGAAGAGGGAAACCACTACATTCTGACCATAACATACTCCTGGCCTGTGCTGTGCATTGCCTCTCTGAAAGGACTGAGGATAACCTGCCACAATAGCAAGAGGAAAGGAGAAGAGGCTGGAATGAAGTCAAACATGGGAAAATGGGAGAAAAGGTGTCTTCCATACTTTTTAATGTTTGAGTGTTTTGTTTGGATTTTTTTCAATAAATATTATTTTTTTAAAAATCAGCTAATTTATGTACTCTTTCACATCTTGATCCCTGGACTTTGTTTTTACTGCTTTTTCTATTTCCTGCCCCAAACCTTCAGAGGTCAGCCAGAGAAAAATTAGTGCTGGTGGGATTTTGGCTGCCACCTAGGGCAAATTTAGGAGGAGAAGGTAGAATGATGCAACGTCTGAGCTATGGCAGCTCCAGAGGCATCAAAGAGTGGATGGGAAAATGACAGCTTCCTGCAGTTCTTGATAAAGAATTTCATAGTTGTCATAAGTTTTCTCATGCAGCATCAATGTGCCAGTGATGTTAAGGTGTCCTTATAGATATCCCTTGTCCTTAAATTGATGTAGCACTTAGATCTCCTGTAATTAATCATTGATGACCTAGCAGCCTATTTTGGCTTAAATAACTTTGGTTACAGTTATCAATTTTAACTCAGCCTATTAAGTATACTTTAGACTCACAAACTGTGATTTTCAGCTGCTGGACAGAGGCATATAAAAATGATACTTTGGAAGTATAAATTTTTGTAGCAGTAAGTATAAAACTGAATATAATATATAGAGAGGCTTGATGATTGTCATTTGTTGTATCAGATAGCCCTGATATTCCTCATGCAGCCACTACCAGAGGGGGTTTGACTATATGACCTTTAGAAATCCCTTTCAACCTAAACATTTCTATGATTCTGTAATACTAATATTAGGATCTGACTGACAATAAAATTAGTAGTGGAATCTGCCTAAGAACAAGTATGTGGGGGGAATCCATATTCTTTATGTAGTAATGGAATATTTTTTCAGTTGTCTATTAAAGCTATTTTGATCCACTGAAGGAAAGATACACATATTTTGAAAGGACATTTTAAACTGGAAGTAATTTTCATTTACATTTATTTTCAAATAATTTTTAAACCATGGTTATAGACAAGCAGAAAAGATAAACTTAAACCAATGCTTGAACCAAAAAAACACAACGCAACCTACATGTTAGTACAGATCAGATTTTATTAGTAACCAGACATTTTATTTCCAAAGAAATTTAGAGGAAATAAAAAATACTACTAGAAAAACAATTGAGTGCAACCAGCATGAATACTCTTGCAGAAAACAGTAAGAGTCAGAGATAATGGAAACCAGCTCTCTTGTGCTTATTCTAGAATATCTAAATATCTAGATTATCTACAACAAATAACTTATTTGAACATTATTGCAAAATGTATAGAGTGAGATTTGAAACTGTTCTTCAAGTGAATAAACCCTCAGCAGCCAATAATTATTTGTATCTGTCATAAAAATTAAAAGCAGAATCAGCCAGAAAGTCAGCACAAAACCCAGCTGCCACTGCTAGGAAAAAAACTTCAAGTGCATTGTTTTTGTCTTGTGCCTGCCAGGTTCAGCTCTTTAGCAGTGACCACATCAGTCTTGGAACAGAAAGAGGAGTATATAGATTAGAGAGACGTATAATGTTCTTTCTTATTGACACCTACATAAAGATATTGTCCTAAGCATTTAATATTGTTCGCTGATATTGAAAAGGTGTCTGGAAAATTCCTTTTTTACATTTATATACAGTATCCTTGTCCATGCTTGGTAGCATTCAGGTACAGATTTAGAGTTTTACAGGTTATGTATGATCATGGTCACTTAAAAATTGTCAGTCCTGTTACTTTCTCTACCTCAAAATCTTTTCTGCTGCAAAATATGAACAAAACTATAGAAAAATGAAGATGTGAATCTTTCAATCTCTTTTCCTTTAAAAGGAAAGTGTTGTTTTGGGTTATTTTTCTCTGATTTATCAGTTCCATGTGATTTCCTATGCAGGGTCAATAACATCTGTAGTTAAAGTTGCACACAGGTTCTCATTCCAATAATCACTTTTCAGTGGTTCTAGTCTCATGCAATTGTTACCTTTTCTTTGAAAATACACCAAGTTTCTGCTCTCTCTCTCTCTCAGGTGTTGGAAAAGTGGTTCAGCCATTGTTGAGAAAGAAGAGTAATTTTCTCACATGTTAAAATAAGTGTTTTAAAAAAATCCAGCAATGATTTGAGTTTAAAAAAAAAAAAGTTTACATTTAATAGCATACCTCTGTAAGACTGCATTATGTTGTGGAGTACAGTAGTAAAAAAAAGAATGCTTGTTGACTGAATTTTTATGAGACTGAAAACAGCATTTGATTGCTTAAAAATGAATTGTAATAAAGAAATTTCATAAGTTCTGTTATTTTGTCTATCTCAGCTGTCTTGTGGAAACATACTGAATCTATTAATGGGTGAAGGAAAAATTGATATTATGAAACCCATGCATTCATTATCTTTCAGTAAATTCATCAAGCTCCCAAAGTATGTTGTAATTTACTCATATTTCACCCCAGCTAGCATCTATTCAAGGGATTCTGTGCTAGGAAGACAGAAATAATATTCCTTAGTTTCTGTAACAGCAGAGATACCCACACCCACTAAAAATCTAGGCTGGAGAAGACTGGAAGAGCTGTGAGGAAAGAAAATAGAAAAAAAAGCCCAAACCATAAGCTGTATGCTGTAAATATCTCAAAAATTATATATAAACTCAAGGTTATCAGGGTATCATTCTGCCATGCAATTTATTTTAAGACTATATGCCAATTGACTATATGCCAATTGACTGTGATATTTCATGAATCCAGAACAACCAGGACGGTCTCTTGGTGCATTTCTGTGGAAGTTTTCCTAGATTTTCCAAAACTTTTAAAGGGACTTATAAACCTTACTTAAGCATGACATTACCTTTGTTAGGAACACATTAATTTGATCAAAAAGTAGTCTTTGCCAGTCAGCCACTGAGAGAAAACAGAAGTGTTCAGAAGACTGCTTATGAAGATGGGACTTTGCTCAATAATTATCATTTTAATCCACACATAAACATGGTACAGGAAGTATCTGCTTCCTATAAAAATGCACATTTAGAAATTACAGGTCAACAAAGTCAACTGCAGTTTATCACATTACAGGAATGCATTTTGGTCAACCTGAAGTCAACTAAAAATATTTGTGTAGAAGAAGAAATGGTAGAATCTCTATGGATGGGGCTCACCTGCTCTATGGTGGAGGAATGGTCCCAGGTGTGATGGGAATGTTCCTGACAGATCATAGGGCTCCTTTATCCTAGCAGATAAACAATCCTTCCTCCTCTGGCTATTGAAACCAGACCCCATTTTTATTTGTTAGTTCAAGAATTGTGGTCAAATGGTCTTGTTAAAAAAAACCAAAACAAACACATACACACAACCCCTAAAGAAAGCCAAATGAAGCCAAATGAAGCCAAACCAAACCAAACCAAACCAAACCAAGCCAAACCAAACCAAGCCAAACCAAACCAAACCAAAACCAAACCAAACCAAAACCAAACCAAACCAAACCAAGCCAAACCAAGCCAAACCAAATCAAGCCAAGCCAAACCAAACCAAGCCAAACCAAACAACCTCTACTGGTTTTCTAGGTATTAATTTTTCCCAATTTTAGTCAGCCTACTTAGCAAAAGTATAAATAAGAAAGTTTTCAGATGTGTGGAACCAGGAGTCCAAGAAATAAATATTGATAATGAAGACCACATTATTCAGAGCATTTTGCAATCACCATTTTATTATATTAACTTCATTTAAAGCATCCAGATTCCTTAAAGAAAACTTGTCTTTTCTCAAAATATGTCTGTCATATTCATTTACTAAACAGCTTTCTATTTGCCTGTACATCCTTAAAAAATTATTTTCTCCCAGAAATATGCGTCATTTATATACATATATACACATACATATATACATATATACATACATACATACATACATATATACACATATATATACACACATACATATATTTATTTTTTTAAAATTTATTTTATCTTATCATATGTTGGTATTCATGGAACTTATTTGTCAGAAGAGAAATAGAGTTAAAATATTTTGATAATTCATCTAAGGCCTCAGAAAGATTCTGTTCCTGCCATGATGACAGAAATATCACCTTTGCTTTTATCTAGACTGTGTACAAACAAATACTATATGAAGAAATAAACTCCAGGGCCACCAATATTTTAGAAGATGCATAAATCTTTCTTTTTTCAACAATTGGTAGTTGGGGTGGACCTTTTCTTAAACTGCTTTATTGAGAGGAAAAGGTTAAAAAGTGCAAGATTGACAAGTCGCTTAAGTGAGACTGCAGATGGGAAAAACTCTTGACAAGCCCATGTGAACAGCAGACCAGTGATCCTCTGGCATGGACAGGGTTTAGCAATGTCATGGTTTTATTCCTCTGCCCAGGTGGTCCTTCAGGGATCCCTCAGTTAGCGAGGTAATGGAATAAATTCACTCTTTATGTTCCAGCCATGAGTTTGTGGTTGTTCCGGCTGCCTGTGTCAACTCAATCATGATCATTAGCCACAGCTCTCCTTGTTTGTTGCTGTAAAAATATCTTTTTAATGAATCAGAGCTTAGGAATGACAAAGAATAGCCAGTAGCACATACACCATCATGCCATATATCCAGAACAGTACTCTAGAGACACTTCAGTAACTTTTTCTCTCAGTGGTCCATTTGTCATTGGACTTGAGAAGTGCCATTTGCAGGAGTTCTCAGACTTTGTCATGATTGTCTACATTTCATGTGGTAAACAAATCAACAGCACATATACAATGTACTGCCACTTTTCACAGTCATTTTGGACCCTAACCCTTGACTTTGCTCTTGGATCATAAAATATCATATTCAGCATCTGAATTTTTGTGGGGCTGTCATCAAATTAGAAATTTTTTAGAGGTACGTTTTAAATTATTTCATTGAAAAATCAAGAATGCAGATAGTACAATAGCTCACATGTTATTTAGCAATGAAGCTAATCTGGTTTTTCATTGTTCACATATTTTCAGCTCTTACAGTAAAATGTTTTCACACTGGATGTTAACCTGAATCTTTTTTTCAGTGATTAGTATATTCATAAAAAATAGTCTCATCAAAAAATATTGTGAATTTGAAGCACTAATGTAATGAAGTTGTAACCTTTCTCAGTAGATGCAGCCCTGGTCTGGAGGTTACATACAAAGTTCACTGTCTCTTTGCTCTGAGGGACTTGCATAAGAGCTGGTGTTATAGCACAAAAGTGCTTTGGAGCAAAGTGTTTCCATTTGCCCTGTGCATTTCAGAACACAAAGGATGAATCATAGCACCTTGAGACCTTGCTTAGTCACGGCAGGTCTGTAATCAGAAGCAGTATAACCGTGTCAGCATGCCAAATACTGCATAGAGTGACCTGTGGCTGACCTCGGGCAGCCCAATGTCCATCACATTTACAGGGTGTCTGCTGTGGGGCATGGCAGCAGACCCCAGGCAGTGACAGTGTGACAGTGACACGACCCTGTGTGAGCAATGATCAGATATGGTGCTGCTGGAGCCCTGCTGGAGCAGGGGGGCACCCGGGTCTGCCTCCTCAGGACAGTGGGGCTGCAGCCAGGGTCTCTCCCCATGGGCTGGGGTGTTGCCTAAGGCAGCTCTTGGAGAGCCCTCACGTGGTTGGATGGATGATTGTGTGTTCTGGGTTACTCTTTCTGAAATCCTGAGAATTATTGAGTCAGTGGGGCAGCATTAGTTCCATTTGTCATCATGAATTTGTAGTCAAATGCTGGTAGAGCTTGAATCAGTTTATCTGGTTTAACTAGTTTATAAAATAGGTCTCATTTGAGTATTATATTTGTCTGAATTCTCCAAGATTCCACAATAGTTAGATGAGACAGACTTTTTAAAATGTTCCAGAAAATGCTGAAAGTGGTCATTTCATTTCCTCCCACAGAACACCTTAACAACATAGTCCTAAATTCTTATGGCAATGTAAGTATACAGGTGTCTGGAAAATCAAAGAACAGTGAGAATAAACTCATACAGAAGAGAAATCAGAAAAATTTGTTAATTTTCTTTCAGCAAAATTATAGTGTGCCAGCTTTGTGGAATGTGCTCTATATTCACCACCTGAACACTGAGTACATTGCAAATTGAGTCACTTGTTACTTCTGAAAGAAAACTCTAGCCTGTGTAATTGTGTTGTTACGAACAGATCTGGGGGTTTTGTTTGCTTTGTTGTTTATGTTTCTGTTGTTGTTGTTGTTTCCAGATGGAAGAGTGGATTTAACAATGTAAACAGTTACTGGCTGAGTATGGTTAGGCTGGACACAACTTATAGTGTTCATGTTGGTGGCCTGGCAAGTTTGCCATTTAAGAGCCATGACCTTCTGTTTCCTCCCAAGTGGTAGTTAATAGCCCAGTAGTACTTCAGCGTTTCTCTGCAATTATGCCTGAATTCATATTATGCCCTGCAGAAACGAAAAATTAAGTTAGTGATAAAAATCCCAGAGTTTTTGATGTTTCTTTATTGATTTTTCCCTCCATTCTTCACTTTCTCTGTTGCTGCTGATGTGTGCTGACCCCATTTATTTATTAAATAGGCCTGATTGTCATGACTAAAATAATATCTGCTTGAATTTACCCATGCCTCCCTGATGTACTGACATTCATGCTCTACTTCCCCTATGTGAATTCCTTTAACGGGAGATAAAGATTCCATTTTAAGTATCAGTATCTATTACTGTTCTGCCCTTGGCATTGTAAGTCACCTGGTCTTAAGTTAAGTAAAAAACAAAAATCATGTGAATTTCTGCACACAGTTCTTCCATGTATACAAAACCACATTCTAGGTGAATGGACAGCCTAGCTGCCACTGAATTAGCTGAGTAAACACCTCCTGAACCCCTGACCAAGGAGGGCTATTCAGTGACTTGGTTTCAAACTAGAACCTGATATCAATTTTGTTTCAGCAAGTGGAGGAGTCAAGTAACAATGATGATCTGTTGAACCTGGAGTTTCAGGAGAAAGGATGTAAGTTCACCCTTTTAGGATGCCCAGCTGACAGGAATTGTCAGCTTGTCTGTTGTCTGCTTTCCTATCAGTTTCCTTGAAGGGGTCTGGATGTTGTCTGTTTGCACTTCAGCAAGGCCTTTGAGTCTCCCACAGCACACTCCAGGAGGAGCTGGCAGCCCAGGGCTTGGACAGGAGCGCTCTTTGCTGGGTTAAGACCTGGCTGGATGGCCAGGCCCAGAGTGGTGGCGAATGGTGCTGCATCCAGGAGACGGCCAATCACTACTGGTGTTCCTCAGGGGTCTGTGCTGGGGCCAGGTCTGTTCAGTATTTTTATTGACTGCATGGATGAGGGTATTGAGTCTTTCATTAGTAAATTTGCTGACAACACTAAGCTGGGAGCATGTGTTGATCTATTGGAAGGGAGGAGGGCTCTGCAGAGAGACCTGGAATGGTTGGATGGATGGGAAAAGTCCAGTGGGATGAAGTTTAATAGACTCAAATGTTGAGTCCTGGCCATGAAAACCCCCTGGAACATTATAGGCTGGGGACAGTGTGGCTGGACAGTGCCCAGGCAGAAAGGGACCTGAGGGTGCTGGTGACAGCCGGCTGAACATGAGCCAGCAGTGTGCCCTGGGGGCCAGGAAGGCCAACAGCATCCTGGCCAGGATCAGGAATAGTGTGGCCAGCAGGAGCAGGGAGGTCATTCTTCCCCTGTGCTCAGCACTGGTGAGGCCACACCTCGAGTGCTGTGTCCAGTTCTGGCCCCTCAGTTCAGGAAGGACCTTGAGACACTTGAGCATGTCCAGAGGAGGCAACGAGGCTGGTGAGGGGCTGGGAACACAAACCCTATAAGGAACGAGCTGGGGAGCTGGGCTGAGGGAGCTGGGGTTGTTCAGCCTGGAGAAAAGGAGACTCAGAGGTGACCTTATCACTCTACAACTCCTGAAAGGTGGCTGTGGTCAGGTGGGGGTCGGTCTCTTTCTCCAGGCAGCAGCTGACAGAATGAGAGGACACAGTCTCAAGCTGTGCCAAGGGAAATACAGGTTGGATATTAGGAAAAAGTTTTTCACTGAAAGAATAATAAAGTACTGGAATGGTTTGCCTGGGGAGGTGGTGGAGTCCCCATCCCTGGATGTGTTTCAAAAAAGACTGGATGTGGCACTCAGTGCCATGGTTTAGTTGAGGTGTTAGGGCATGGGTCGATGATCTTAAAGGTGACTTAACCCAGTGACTCTGTGATTCTGTGATCTTTGATTTCTTTCACTTCATCTTTACCATTCACAGTCATTAAGTATTTTTAAGATAGCTTCTAGGTAATATCAAAGAAATCATCAAAGTCATCAAAGAATATCAAGCTAAAGGCTAATTTATCCATTTTTAATTTTGTTGACTTTTGGCATAATTTTTGTATAGAAGATTTTGAAGAACTTTGAAAAATTTTTGTAAAGTTTTTTGAGAATTGAACCTTACAGCCTTTTGCCTTTTCAGATGGAGAAATGGGACAACTGTGCCTTTCACCTTGCTTTCTAACTTCAGCAATAACTTTTTGAAGGAAATATCTAAGTTCATGAATCTTCTATCAGGTCTAGAGACAGGATTTTAGTTCATATTTCTGTCTTTACCTGCTGGATCCCACTGGGTTGTAAATCTTGCTCTGTGTTTTTCTCAGACCCTCCAGTGGGAGCTGTTTAATTTTGATATGTAGCTACCTCAGTAAGACAAAAAAAGAGAAAAAAATGGTGCATTTGGGGCAGGGGTGATTTGAGGGGAAGGGAGAATTTTACTCTCTGGTGATTAGGGCATTTACTTATAATGGAGGTTTCCAGTATTTATTGTGAGAATAAGTGGTTACTTTTCGCTAGATATAAATTGCTCAAACGGGAAATATGGAGGGTGCAATTTCATCAACTCCGTCATGAAACTGAAGAATGAAAGGGACACACACCTCAGAAGAGCAGTAACTTAGTCCTTAAAATAGTCTCTTGATCACTTGGAATTAACCACCCCCCATCTAAACAACATAAAGTAAAGCTACTGGGATAATAAAGCCCTAGAATAAAAAAGCCCCAAGGGAATGCTCATTACCTGTGATTGGAAGACACTCCAATAAGGCAGTGAAGAGAATGATTCTTCAAGGACTTGTATAATTCAAATAATTGAGTAAGCTGTGATAGCACCATATTTTTTACTATCCTGAATGTTTCACACTGATGTTGGACAGACATTCATAAATAGCAGTTGTTAAAATTAAAAAACCCAGAAAATTCTTGAGAAGAAATCAATTTTCTTTAACAGAATAGTTGATTAGTGCCCATATTGCAACAGGAGTCTTCATCTTCAACTGGATTGTATGACACTCCCCAAGCTGCTCTTCTGATAAATTCTTATAATCCAGTTTCGCTCATGGTCCTCCAGTACATGCAATATTTATTTCTATTGATTATCTGAACTAAATACAAAATACTTCCTAAATGTCCCTTAACTATCTGGAAAAGATGTGACCTTTACTGCGTCTTCAGGAATGGGTTAGTATGGAAAGGTCTGTCCAGGACAGAGGGCTACAGGGGTGGATTCTGTAAGAAGCTGCTGAAAGTTTCCCCCATATCCAACAGAGGCAATGCCAGCTGGCTACAAAATGGAACCACTGCTGGTCAGGGTGGAACCAATCAGCAAAATATGATGTATTTTAGAAAGGCAAAACATTGCTGGACAGCAACAACTTCAGCCAGAGAAGAGAGGAGTGAGAATATGTGAGACCAACAGCCCTGCAGAAACCAGGGTCATTGAAGCAGGAGGGGCAGGAGGTGCTCCAGGGGCAGGAGCTGAGATTTCTCTGCAGCCCGTGGTGCAGACCATGGTGAGGACAGCTGGCCCCCTGCATCCCATGGAGATCCCTGGTGGAGGAGACATCTACCTGCAGCCTGAGGAGAACCCAGTGCCAGAGCAGGTGGAAACACAAAAGAGCCTGTGGCCCCATGGGAGAGCTGTGCTGGAGCAGGCTCCAGGCAGGACCTGTGGATTATCAGAAAGAGGAGCCCACACTGGACTGGGTTTGCTGGCAGCACTTGTGACCCCAGGAGGCCCTTGCTGGAGCAGGCTGCTCCTGAAAGACTGCTCCACATGGCAGGGACCCACACTGGAGCTGTAAATGAGGAACTGCTGCCCAGGAGAAAGACTCATGTTGGAGAATTTTGTGGAGAGCTGTCTCATGTGGGAGGAACCCTACACTGGAACACAGAAAGATTTGAAGAGTCCTTTCCTCAGGGGAAGGAGCAGAATTATATGATGAATTGATCACATCTCCCATTCCCTCTGCACTTCTGTGAAGGAGTCAGTAGGGAAATCTAAATTTATCAGTGAGTGAAACTAAGCTCAGAAAGAAGAGAGAGGTAAAGTGTTTCTTAAAATTGCCTATTATTATTATTATAAATTATCCTAGCCTGATTTGATTGGTAATAAATTTTGTAATTTTCCTGAGTAAGTTTTTTTTGCTTGTGGTGGTAACTGGGGAGTGACCTCCCACTGTCCTTACCCATAAACCTTTTCCTTTTCTTTGAACTCCCCTGGCCATATGATGGCAGTGACAGAGTAGCTTGGGTGGGCACCTGTCATCCAGCCACAACTTACAAGGTTTTATAGGATCACTACCTGAGTCTTATTTCTATGTTGTTTGATCAGTTTTACAGGAGGAAATGACTAGGGGAGTGTCCAGAGGGGAATTGTCATATTTATTATCCAAGGTGCTAATCAATGCATTTAAGCACACAAACTGGCCTATGGACAGTCTTGGGACATTCTCTAGACTCCTCAAAATTCCCAGATGGAGAGCTTCTTGAAATAACCAGTCAAATACTTCATTCTGTATATGTCTTGTAGTTCAATCAATGACCTGGTTTCACATCTATCTTCTGTTTCAAGCCAGTCCATTTTCACATCTCTGCACAGAATCTTTGGCACATTCCCGGACTATCAAGGGAGCAAATGACCTGATACATACACCCATATGTGTGAATATAGGGATAACTCTGATAAAGAGCTACACTACAGTTCTAACTGTAGAACAACTTGATTTCCATACTCAAATCTCTCTTATAACTTAAAGCTTATAAATTTCAAAGCTTTTTGCTACACTAAACTTGCTAGCTTTGGAAACAGAGCAATGACCCTCTGTCAGGGAGAGGATTTAAGCCTAAAAGGCATCCAGTTACATTATGAAACATAAAATTTCATCACTTGTCCTTCAAAACATCTCTCAGATGTATTTGACTGCCTATTGCTTATAAATGCAGTAAGTACTAGCTGTGATTTTAGTTACCTTTTAGGTAACTTAAAATATCACTGACACTTTTTTATATCCTTGGCAGGACTCAGTGACATCCTTTTTATAGTAGTTCTGTCAACAAATAGCTTTCCTTTTTATCACCAAGATATGCTCTTTTGGGTGTTACTTGCTGATAGTTTTGCACTCATCTTCTTGGAGACTTCTGAATTGAATAATCAAGTGCACCTTTTTTCTCAGTAACATGTACATCTTTGAAGATGCATTTTATTTCCTTTCACCATTCTTTGTTCTATCAGGGAGCATAGGACCTCAAAAAGGATGCCTGTCTTTGTTTCTCTTGCTCTTGTTTTGTTCTTGTTCAGTGGCATGAACAAATAGTAGTATGAAAGCCCTAAGGGATAGACACAACTTGCAGTATTCAATCTGCAGAGAAAAATCAGTTCAAGAGCACCACAATTAAATTAATAATGCTGCTTACATGATATACCTAAAGAATCCAGCAGATAAGATTTTCAATTTTCAATATCTTCCAATGCATATAACCATTGATGTTTAATGTAGCTGACTTCCTTTGTAAGGCAGTCCGAATACTGCTTCTGAATTCTGAAATGAGTAACCATCAACAAGTGAATCCTGTACTTTTCCTTTCTTACATACTGGATTGTATCATATTCACCTGTCCCACTCCTTCCAAAAGGTCACAAAAAACCCACACTGAATTCTGATTTAGTAGCTTTGCTAACAGACTTTGTGTTTTGCTCTACCACTTTCTATATAGATTTTCTTCTTATGTATGAGACAAAAATTTTCTTGTCTTATTTTACATATGAGAAAAAAAAAATCTTACCCTGTGTTGATTTTCTTCTGTTTCTTCTTCATTTTTTATTATTTCTTCTTTTCTCTTTCCTATTTCTTTTCCTTTTTAGTGCCATTCTGAGATTAGCTTAGTTGGTCAGAGTATGGTGCTAATAATGTCAAGGTGGTGAGTTCAATTCCTGCTAGAGAACATTTATTTAGGAGTTGATGATCCTTGTGGGTCTCTTCCAACTCAGAGTATTCTGTGAATCCTTATCAACACTTTCTGTGAAGCTTTACTTTTCCCATCTCCTCGTTTCTCATACCTTCATTTTCATTTGAACTACCACAGCCACTTATTTATGCAACAAAGAGAATTCTATTTGACTGTAGGAGCTTGACCTGTATCAGGGATATGAGGTAAAAAGTGTTTTGTTTTTTTTTTTTTTAAATTCAACAGTTTGATACTGTCATTACTGATTTTCTAACCTGTTTTCTGCAAGAATTGTCCTAACTCTGTCCTCCAAATTTGTATTTGACAGTGTAAAATAGCCCCACTGAAAGAGATCTCTTGGAACCCAAAGCCTCTTAGTACAGATAACCAGGTAGCCATGTCAGGTAATCCTTCTCATGAACTTCTTTTCTCTCTTTCTCATATAGCCATTTTCATTTTGTTAGCACTCAGTTTCATTACCTCCTGTGAAAAAAAGTGACAACACACCTGTAATACTTGTTTTTAACTTTTATTAAATTTCTTAGGGCAAAAAGTACTAAAGCCTATGTGATACTAGAATGTATTCATTGGATATAAAAAAGCCAATAGAAAATCAGCACCTGCTTGTGAGCTTTAATTTTCAGTAATTTTGTCTGCCTGTTTAAACATCCAGCATAAATTTTCTCTTCTGCAAGATGTCATAGCTATTATGTTTGGCCTAATGTTAAAGTGTATTCTATCCTATTTATTTTTTTGAGTTTCATCATACAGATGTTTTTAATTTTCTTTTCCTTTCCATCTTTGTTCAATTCTGTTGGTCCCTGCTAACACAGCAATTTCCATTGGCAAGACATCCAACAATATATACATGAGTGAGTAAAAGTGAAATTATTGCAATTATCATTTGCTATATCAGACACCAATATTTCAATGAAAATTTTTTCACTACCTCAGTAACCATCTTGAATTCATTCTTATTTTTCGCAAGTTTTGTATCAGTGGTTGTTTTATTGTATTATTTCCCTATGATTATTGCTAACACATTTTAATTTGAAACAGCATGAAGTAAGCCTCTTCATTTAAATCTTTATTTATTGAAATGATACATAACAGTTTATCCCTAAAAATTATATATTTTGCCACATAGTCTGTGGCCTTTTCTCTTTCCAAAGCCTAAGGGGATTTCCTTTTAAACATTTGGCTCAAAATGATTCCTAGTCCATGGAAATTTAAAAAGTAGTTCATTATGAGACAGATACCTTGTAATACAAAGTTTCTATCTCTCTTAGTCACATCTCTTTTTGAGCATTGAGAATTATAACCAAGTAGACTGGTGGAATTAGAGAAAGAGACTTCTTGGAAGTGATACAAATGAACAGTTGGACTGAAGACTCGTATTTTCAAATATATAATTCACTTAACTAAGATAAAAGGGAATTTTGGAATTTAAGAATTGAAATTACAAAGAGTTCTGTTACTTATTGAGAGACAGTAATTTTTCGTGGTGTGTTGGAAAATATGGTGAAATATTCATACTACAATAAATAATGCACACTGGAAAATGTATTACTGTAAAAGATAGACCAGAAAATATGTTTCAGAAATATGGTTTTTTACAAGTTGTTTTATGGCTTATTTAGGGATTACCTGGGGATTTTTTTTGAGATTCAAGAAATAATTTAAAAAGTTTTTCATCTCCAAATCCACTAGTTGCTTTCCTTAGTTTAACATTTCAAACCATCAACATCATATTATTCAAAGAGCATTTTCTCTCTTTTCTACTTTTCTGCTGTTGTAGTTAAAAAATCTGAGTTCTCTATTTAGTTACAACATAAAATCACATAATGCCAGGGAGGTCATTATAAATTGTCTCTTAAACCCCATTTTTCATTTCTGTTCTTAAGAATGGGGTTGTTTTCTTCTAGAAATAATGGAAATAGAGGGTGAAATCAGAACCTGAGAAAGACAAGGAAAGCTAGCTAATTTCCCCTGTAGACCCACTATTTAAATGTCTTGAGGAAATCAGGTTGAAAGCTGAAAGAGTCAAAGAACTGATATAATCAGAATATCCTGTAGAACAGGAGCCCAGAGGACTATAAAAGCTAGAAAATAAAGGAAGTTGCTGGAAAAGAAAATAAGAATGTCAGATCAAGTTTGTATTATTCTTCTTGAAGTGTAGTTACATGATGTGAATCAAATTAATGACAGTTTAATTCTGCAGCATGAAATAAAGATTTCTGAAGGCAGTGAAGCAAACTGAGTGCAGTGCTATTATTTCTCGAGTTTCTGCACAGAAACATGAGGCACCATAAGACAGATTTAAAAGTTCAGAGTCTAATTAGATCTTCAATAGAACTTCCCATGCTGTGCTTATTTTTAAAACATCAGTGTTTTACATCTAAGGAATAAAGCAATATAATTTTTTATTTGTTTGTTTGAGCTAGGTATACCAATAGCTTTAAACCATCTGGGAAGCAGAAACACTTGCAGTTAAGGTTTCATTAATTCTATGTTTAACCCAGCTTAAATGTTTTCTAATTTTAATGCCAGTAAGAACATTAAGTTTGCAAAATTAAACCCTCAGATTTAGGAAATGTCAGAATTAAGATTTCCCATGCAAATTTTATTTGCTAACCTTTGTGAGCATGCCATGATATAATCTTTAATTTTTTTGATACAATCTTTAGTTCTTCCACAGGACACCTGCCTCACTCGGGGCACATGGATATACCTTAGACAATTTTTCAATATTTCTCTTTTCTCTTATCATTCAATACGTTGCTCTGGAGTTTATTTACCACCTTATCTTAACTCTGCACTGAAACATGATTATTGACATCTTGATTTTTTGTGGATTTCATTACCAGAACAGCTGGTACTTATAAAGCATTAATCAATTTGTCTTCACAACAACATTTTTATAAATTTTTCACAGTGCATCCATCTCATTTTATCCCTTACCTTCTTGTTCTCCCCAGTCATCCCAGCTTTTTTGCTCTCATTCTCCCCCATACTTACTCCCTTCTGCTCCAGTTTTCTTATCTCCCTCCTCACCACAGGACACACTCATGCTACTTCTTCTCCATCCCTCACTCTGAGTGTCAGCCTGCTTCCTTCTTCCCCTCCAGGCCACAGAGCTCTCCTTTGTTCGCTGCTCTCCTCTTCCCTGTTCCACACACTCCTCCCTGTCAGCACAGCAGCTCTCCTGGCTGTCTTTATGGATGCTGTCTTTTATCATGGCATCTTGAAAGCCAGATTCATATTTGGAAGCAAAGTCTTGGCCAAATTCCGCAATGTAAAACAGATACCATTTTCAGTGAATTTCATTGGCAAACTTTAACAGACCTCTACAATTTTTTTAAACATGCATAAGGCAATTTTGGGAAGTGAGAAAATGAGGAAAAAAAATGAGGACAGCAAAAGATATAATCTGCTGGATGATGGAAGGTGTTCCCAAATTAGCATTAGTACAAACACATACTGTGAGCAGTCCCATCTCTCAAGATGCACTTGTAGCCAGGCACCTCACGCAGCCCTGCTTCTTTCAGGCTCAGACTGCTTCCAGACATCCAGTGGAACTCAAACCCACTGCCACGAAGCAGGAAAAGTGGAATTCCTCAGGTAAGCAGCAATATTTTGTAAAATATGTATCAGTTCTTCAAGCTTTTTCTCAGGAAAAAAAAATAAATTATGGATAAATTTCAAATAACTGAATACAGAACTGTTCAGGTTAATGTTGTTAAATTTTGGTGAGTTTATGGTGAGCATAAATACTGAAAATTTTCCAGAAATTTTAACATAGATATTATTTCCAATCCTGCATCTCATGCAAGTCTGAATATGTTTTCATGTGCTTCATTTATATACTACTTAGAGAAATCCTTTATAATATATTCCTGTCAACCATGAATTCTAAATATTTACGCAATGGTTTTCTACAGTAAGACCTGTAAAAAATAGAATAGTTTGTTAGTAGAGAAGAAGTGTGGGAAAGAGGATAAAAGGGAGTGAGTGAGTGAGTGAGTGAGTGAGTGAGTGAGTGAGTGAGTGAGTGAGTGAGGAAGGGAGGGAGGAAGGGAGGGAGGGAGGGAGTGAGGAAGGGAGGGAGGGAGGGAGGGAGGGAGGGAGTGAGGGAGGGAGGGAGGGAGGGAGGGAGGGAGGGAGGGAGGGAGGGAGGGAGGGAGGGAGGGAGGGAGGGAGGGAGGGAGGGAGGGAGGGAGGAAGGAAGGAAGGAAGGAAGGAAGGAAGGAAGGAAGGAAGGAAGGAAGGAAGGAAGGAAGGAAGGAAGGAAGGAAGGAAGGAAGGAAGGAAGGAAGGAAGGAAGGAAGGAAGGAAGGAAGGAAGGAAGGAAGGAAGGAAGGAAGGAAGGAAGGAAGGAAGGAAGGAAGGAAGGAAGGAAGGAAGGAAGGAAGGAAGGAAGGAAGGAAGGAAGGAAGGAAGGAAGGAAGGAAGGAAGGAAGGAAGGAAGGAAGGAAGGAAGGAAGGAAGGAAGGAAGGAAGGAAGGAAGGAAGGAAGGAAGGAAGGAAGGAAGGAAGGAAGGAAGGAAGGAAGGAAGGAAGGAAGGAAGGAAGGAAGGAAGGAAGGAAGGAAGGAAGGAAGGAAGGAAGGAAGGAAGGAAGGAAGGAAGGAAGGAAGGAAGGAAGGAAGGAAGGAAGGAAGGAAGGAAGGAAGGAAGGAAGGAAGGAAGGAAGGAAGGAAGGAAGGAAGGAAGGAAGGAAGGAAGGAAGGAAGGAAGGAAGGAAGGAAGGAAGGAAGGAAGGAAGGAAGGAAGGAAGGAAGGAAGGAAGGAAGGAAGGAAGGAAGGAAGGAAGGAAGGAAGGAAGGAAGGAAGGAAGGAAGGAAGGAAGGAAGGAAGGAAGGAAGGAAGGAAGGAAGGAAATGGTTTGTACCTTTTCTTACACTGTTCCCTGAACATCTACATTGGGCTGACAGGGACAGTACAGATCGTGATCAGCCTCAAGTCTGACCCAGTCACAGATGTTTTAGGTTTCACACAGAAGGGAGAAAGCATATTATTATTATTCAGATTTACCATGGAGTGTTTTCTTGAATAAAATCTGGAAGGAAGATTAAGTTTTGCTATCAGCCCAGAATGAATTAAATAGCATTTGCACTGCAGCACCAGACACTGCACATGCAGTGTTTGAGTGATATTCTCACAAACCAGAGCATTTCAGTTATATCTCTAGATACTTATTTTGTTGGGGGGGGGAAAAAAAAAAAGGGGGTGAAGGGAAGAATGCCATATTCTAATAGTGTAAGTTTCTCTCAGTTCTAATTAGTGGTTATTTGAGAGATTCCATCTTACTCAAAACTCAGAAGAAGAACAGGCACATATCACTGGATTATCTGTGGAGTACAGAAATTGAGAACTGTAGACTGGATCCTTTCACCCTATATTGTCTTAGGGATGTTATTGTCATCTTTACCTCTTTTTTTTCTTTTGTGTTTTTGGTCACTGTGAACAGCAAAAGCCTTCCACAAAATTTGCCTGAAACTGATGTGATATATTAAGGCTTAAGAGTCTTAAAAACATACTACAGGATCACTAAAGATGCCATCTGAGTACTACCCCAAAAGAATTTTTTGCTTTACCAGTTGAACATATAGATAATCAATGTTCTACATATGAATAATTTTAGTATGAAAACCTGATAGAAAAATATATTTACTGTATACTAACACTGTGCACTTTAGGAAGTCTCCACTGAATTTTCTTACCCTTTAACATAATTTTAATAAAGACTTCTATGAATTCCCCATTCCAATCTTTTGCTAATTAACTCTGAGAAAAATGACACAGAGATCAGAAGAGAATATTAAATTACAAAGGAAGCAACCCTTACAATTTTGTAGTGCCTTATGGAACATGAATAACATTTCAACCAAGTCAGATCTATGAAAGTCACCTTGCAGAGGCTGAGCAGCAGGAATAAAACATGAACTACAGCCTTTAAAATATAGAGTATCATTGAAAAATAGCATCTTTCAAGTAATATTTTGTATTAACATACTTTCTGATATAGGAAAAATGATACTGTTTTAAGGCAGCCTTTAAAATTGCAAAGGAATGTGCATAGATATTTCTCAAAGTCTTTAAATTTCTTAGTAAAGTTACACTTATGCTCCTCCCAGAGTCTTATGCCAGAAGGAAGTCATGTTAGCCAGGGCAATACTTCTGCAAAATTTTTAATGGTCCAAAGTAAGACTGATCCAAGATGTTCTTAATTTCCAAATCGACAAATTTGAGGAAACTAATCTTTATTGTTCTATAGTAAATCTCAAAAATGAATTTAAATAAATAACTAGAAATGTTTATATCATTCTCTTATTTACTTTAAATTTCACTGTGATGTTCATTAAGTTGGACTAGCAACATAAAAACCAGTTGCCAAAATAATTATAAAAACCTCTTTATTGCTAAATGGACATTAAACATTTCTCTACTTCATTGCTGTGATTTAGATATCACTTATCTTGTTGCCCTTCCTCACAACACCTTGTCAAGAATGATTCAGGAATTCCCAATAAATTATTCTTTTTATTTTCCTTTTTTCTATTGAATGCTTCAACTGCTGCAACATTCTCATTGAATCTATAATAAAAAAGAACAACTTTTTCACCAATAGAGCTGATAATAATAAATAACCTCAGTTTATGAATATAAAATGCAGTTTCCCCCAAATTATCAGTCTTATAAACTCTTCAGAGCCAAATATATTTTTTCCTTTTCTCCAGTCATTCATTCTCTAATTTTATTGCTATTAAGAAAGAGTTTATGCAAGCTAAATTATTCCTTAATTTACAAATTCAAAAATTCTATTTTGAAAGACAACCACAATTTGATATTGCTTCCAATAGTAAATAATGCTTACTTTATTTTGGTTTTAAAATATAAATAAATTTGGCATAAATTCCCATTTTTTTAAAGTAAAGTACACTTGACCAATTTAGGATTAGATTATTTTCTAACACATTGTATTACATTAAAATCATTTGGCTGACCTTGGAAGTTTTTAGGTAAAGATATTGCATAAATCTAAGAAACTCTGTCAGTAATTTGCTCATCAAGAATTATCAATTCTAACAGAAAATCTGAGAGCATCTATATAAATATTTTAATTCTGTGCTTCTCATTTTAGTACTAGTATTAAATTTTAGATTGTTTTGTAAATAATATTCTAATCTCATGGTATATATACAGTGTTTAAGTTACTTTCATTAATGTTAGGTGTTGTTCTTTTTTTTTAATTTTTGGAGAACTTTTTTCAGTTGCTTTAAACAAAACAACAAAAAAATTATCCTCAATTGTTCATATTTCCTATTCCATATTTCATATCAGCCTTCCAGGACACTTAGAAGTATCTACCTCCCAAATAACTAACAGATGTCATCATGCCAAATCAAGTAAAATGGAAACATAAGAAACTAAAATTTTACTGTAAAACATGGAAATCAGCATTTATCCTTTTGCTTCCTACATGTCATATGTACAAACAAAAAATGTGTGAAGGACACTGCTCATCAAGTCTGCTGTAACATTATGGCATAGAGTATAGAGTAGGTGTGTTTGTGAAACACTCCAGGATAGAGATATCTCACGTTTGGACAAGTGGAAGAGAGTTTGGACATAATACACACATTGAAAAAATTATTTATGAAATATATTTTATGAGTGCAACATAGCTCTATTCCATATAAAAATCTCACCTTGCATTTTATTTCATTTATTGGTACCAACATAAATGTCTGAAGAAGAAGCATAAATGTTTTTTCCCTGTCTTAATGGCAGCACCTACTAGTTGCTGTTGACATAAAGTGTGTCAGGTTCAATACAAGCACAGAAAGAAAAGTCAGTCCTTTCCATAAAGGTTTACACTCACAGTATAAAACAGAAGATAACCTATGAAATACTGCTACAAAATACTTAATCTAGAATTGCAAAATACTTTTATTCCTCCCACTAAATGGCAGAATAAAAGGTTAATAATGGGACCTCTATTATTATTGTTGATACTAATTATTTTTATTTTTGTTATAACCACTGCTGCTTTTACTGCTCCTGCTACTTCTATTTAAGCCTATATATAGCAGCTCACTAAAATAGGCATTAACTGGAAGCAAGGAAATGTTGCACATCCATACTAACACATTAGGAATAATTTGTGTCCACCTGACCTACAGAAGGAAATTAATTTCTTATGTATGGTATGTCTGTTCTGCTGCTGATAGGAAAAGCAGAGATTCTGGGTTCTTCAGAAGGAGCAGTATGGCATGTATTGATCAGTATGCCATAGTTTAAATGCTGATAAAGGACTAAATGTTTTGAATACTTAAGTTCATGCTGCTAGTGGGACACATTTAGTATCAAGGCAGTTGTATATTTGTACTTAGAGGAGGTAAATTAACATTTATAAAGGGATCTCTAAGTAAAACAGGAGCATACTCATTGGAATAATTTCTGTGGCCAGTAACATTTTAAGCACACTCTACTCCCTCTGGGAGAGGCAGAGAATTTAATTATCCAGCTGTTAACTTTTCTAGCAGATATAAACAGACTTAAAAGCAAATTGTTAGTCAATCTGATAGTATGTGTCCAGATAGATAATGATAATTTATTCTCTTTTCTTACTCTGTTTTTCCAGACTTGGGGTCATGAACTGAGCCTCATCAAAATGAATCCCAGAAGCAGAAAGTCTTGATCTTATGCCATTATCTAATAAATGTATTTTTAAACCTACACACTGTTCCTGCTTTTACCTACTTTAAATTATCATGATTACCTGCCTGCTTTATTTGATTTGTTCCTTCTTTTGGTCTGATCTTCACTATAGTAAGCTACAGGAAATATTAATTCCTGTTTAAATAAAAACCAACATTTGCTTTTACCCGTCTTTCAATCTTGGAAATCTTCAATCTGCAGAAAGTTTGTGCAGCTTGGTCTATTGGATTCCACCTGCTGATGACAGAAATGGAGTTATTCTTCAATTTATTGTAAAACCTATTGTAACACCTAGGTACCTAATGAGTAAAAGTAGGGAATGCTGCTAAAAGAGGTTATTGGTGACCTTGGTGCTGCCACTGATACTTCTGGACTGAGAATTTGCAAGCTTACAGACTCCTGAAAGAATAAGTTGGAGAAAGAGTAGGCTCTCAAAGTGACTGTTCCAGTCAGAGGAAAGATTGTGGATTTATTTCTTTTACAAAAAAACTATTCAGCTTTTTCCTGACATGATTTAGGCAATAAGCAGGAGCACAGGGAACAATAGTGTTTAAAACAGTAACTTTGTAAATGGTGGAGAAAGTGTTGTATTCCACTTCCAGATCACAAGAAATAAAATACAAGCAGATCTTTCAAGAGCTACATCTGAGAGAACCAGGGAAACCTTGTCAGGAACAGGTAATAATTAAAAGGTGGGCAAACCCACAGAGTCTCATCAGATCTTATGCTGGAGTACATGTATTGCTCTTCAGTCTCCCAGAATCAAGATGAAAGCTCACAGCAGACAGGCAGAAAGGATCTAGGAGAGCAGAAGAGTATGGGCTTTCATGGCAGGCAAAAGTTTAAAGACTTCAAAGGTTTGGGCACGACACAAGCTGAGACAGAAACAGGAGGATGTCCCCACAGTGGTGGGACAGTCTTTGAGAAACCTGATGTGGGGTGAAACAAAGTGTGTATGATGGATAAAAGCCTGAATGAGCACACCAATTTCTGTGCAAGAGATATTGATAAGCACAGCTGCCAGCTTCTGTGCATGTGAACAGTACATTCAGAAATTCATTCCTATGTTGGAGATAAGAATTACTGTTTTTATTAAGAAGGACAGAACTAAAAAGAGAAACAAAGTACTCTATTTGAGGTTGTAAGTGGATGGGGAAAAATAGCCAACAAATGAAAACAAATAGCATAAAAATGTCTGAAAACAGTCTGAAATGGAAAAAGTATTAACCTTCCTACGGATATATACAAACAACTTAGGGGTTAATGTTAATTTAGCTTCATTATAAATTTTGGAAAATTATATTAGTATGACTTAGTAATTACTATGGGACCAATTCTTACTTCCTTAGTTGGAGGGAGAAATGCTTTTCTCTTTGAAGCATCTTGGTAAGTTCACAGTTCTGTTTAAACTCAATTATATTTTATTCCAGCTGAACCAATATATCCACACTTTTGAATTTTTTCATACAATATTCCTTTGAACATGGGTTTAAGATTAATTGAGATTCACATACACACAGGTATCTCTTGCAGAGATTGAAAAGTGAAGGAAAATTTGCACAATTAAACAATAGAAAGAAAAAAAGTATTAAGAAAATGAAGCTACACGGCACAAAATGCAAGAGACAAAGATTGATCACAGCCTTTATTAATGATGTTCAAGAGGATATTCACTAGCATCGGCTGCTTTTTCCAGAAATATAACTAGCATGGAGAAGAAACAGAAGCTTGAAGGGAAACAGAAATGTTTATTTCTATTCCTATTGGGTACCAGGGTTAAGTCATTGCATGAAGAAAAATAAAACACTTCCAGGAAACAAGGAATGGCAAGAACTTTAGAATAAATTAGAAACCTAAGATAGCTTAAACCAACTGAAGTAATCCATATTTGTGTAGGCTAAATAAAGCTCTTTAGAACAAAAGGTGTATAATAGAAAACTACAGTGTTACTTTCTTAAAATGCAAAGGTTTGTCTGGCAGTGCTGCTGATAAATACGCTCCTCTTCTGGCTGTGGAGCTGTCTTTTTGTGGAGTCTGAGGCACAAATGGGGCAGGGAGGTTGGGGGGAGCAATCAGGCCATGAATGAAGGCTGCAGAGTTTGAATCTTATTTTCTTCCCCCTCAAGGCATCTATTTTTATTTCTCATTTACTTGTCTAGTGCCTCAGAGAAAGTGCAGACAGTATGCTTAGTATATCAAAGCACGATCTGTCTGTGTTTTAATAATTACACTGTCTCTTGTAAAATAACTTTACAGTCGATTACCAGATTCTGCCTTCAGACAGCTCTGCTTTGCTCCTCCATACAGAACCTTCACAGGTTGGTGGGAATGGCTCCATACCCTCACTTACTGCAACAGGGAGCATTAATAACTTCAGAGGTCAAACCTGTAGTAGTTTCTCAGTCTGTTTTAAATGTGAAATCCTAAAGAAGACATTGATCCTGACTCCAAAGAGCATTTTGCAGTCTGAGGGCCAAATTCCATCTAATCTTTCAGAAGCACCAGGCCCTGACAACAGCAGAGCTCACAACAAATGACAAAGACTGACAGGGCAAGGGATCTTCCCAGGCAAAACCAAACCAAACAAAACAAAAACCCAAAACGAAACACAAAACCAAACCAAACCAAAAAACAACAACAAAAACCTGATAATATAAATAAAAATTAATAAAGATATGATGGTCCTATGTGCTGACGGTGTCTTCTTTAGAGTAAATTCTACAGATCCATACTTACAGCAAGAATTTCATTGTCATTAGGGCATAGTTTTATTGCTTTCTATATGACATGTGTCTACACTAGTTTTTTGCTACCTAAGTAGGGAAAATCAAGGAATTTAGTCACTGAATTATGACAGCACAGATTGTCTCCCAGAGCACTACTCTACAAATGCTGAACAAATTCATTCTGCTATAAAAGCAAGTTTATCTTGTTTAAATGTATTATCTTTGATGCTGCAGTATTTCAGGAATATGGTTGCAGGGAAATGGTTCTCATATTGCATTTTTTGTCAATTTGCAATCTAAGTATTTATGGAAAAGCACGATTTATGCATCATGTGCTTATAAATGTAAAAATGCTAATGCCTTTGCATTCTTCAAACTGAAAAAAAAATGTAGGCAAAATTTCTCAGGGCTAGATCATTTCATTGACATATGCAATGTAAGAAGCATTTTACATTACTCACAGGACTGAATACTGCAAAGACTGTATAGATTTAGGAAACATCAAGAACATCAATCAGCATCATTTCTTTTAAGTCTGTTCTTAAGAAAAATAGAGCTAAAATATATTACTTCAGCACTAAGAGCAGCTCTTATAAGGCACATTAAAAACATTGCAAGAAAAGAATAAAGCAGATTAAAGAACACCCAAACTAACCAAACCCACAAAACAGTGATTTTTTAAAGTATTTCATCACCTGTCACAGAACAAAAAGATATTTTTACAACCAAAACAAGACAAGAATGTTACCCATTTATATTTAGTCAAGATAAAACATGGACTTCTTAGAAGCATATGCAGCCACTTGCCTCTTTCTTGTACACTTTTGATTTGGAAGACATTAATTCTATTACTACAATGAGAAAGAAGGTGGCTGCTGGTGGAATTACCATTAAGTGCAGAGCATGCTGCATTTTCCCACAAAAATACTCATATGTCACTTTTAGCTCCTAGAGTGATGATGATTCTTTTTGTCTTCTTACTGTCACCATAAGATGGTGACTGAATAGTACTAATATCTAAGAGTAGTCTTTTGAACTGACACCTGTCACATTTGCTGCATAGCCATTCCTCTGAGTTTTCCATGAGGACCGGATTTGACCAATGTAAGCTTGTTTCCCTTTAAGTATTCTTAAGATTAATTAGCTTCCTATATTTGAATTAGTATCTTATATTTTCAGGCTAAGTATACATATTAGTGCCAAATGATAAAACATATTGATTTGGATAAGGCCAGTGAAGATAATGTTGCTAAGAACGGAGATCCTCCAAAATACCTGTTCTGTGAAGAAGATGGCAGCGCAGGAGTCTTGCTGTTCTTTGAGTATTTAGAGCAAGTTATTCACAAAGTTTCTTACTTTGCCTGGGTTTCTCAAACCCCAGTCAGTCACCTTCCTGGTGAGCCCCAGCCATTCCAGCTTCCATGACGGCTGGAGCACACACCCAGCAGTTTTATGCGACCGTAAGTTATACTGGCAAATATATCTAAAGATACAATTTCTGTATCAGCAAAAGACATTAATTCTTGATGTAGTATTTCAGTGTCCCATTACATTTAATTGCCTTGGTTTTTTTTTTTATTTTCCCCTTTTGGAGGGGGAAGAGGTCTACTGTTAGCTTACATAGACAAGTTCCTGGTATATGAAATTCACATATTTTTTGAGAAAAATCAGAAGAAGACTGGTTGTCAGTTAGCTGTCTGCTTTCTCTGTTTTCAGCTTTTCTTCTGTTTCAGCTTTTACCATTTGTCAAAGAGAATTTCTTTTAATTTTAAAAATCAGATTACTATTTTAGTGCAGTCCAGTCAAAGTAATTACATACACACTTTCCTTGTGTCAAAAAACACAATGAAAAATTTTGTAATTGGGAAAAAATTTAGAAAAGACAAAGACAATAGCAAAAGAAATCAAAATTCATCCTTTACATTATACATGCAGAGAAACTGTTGTGAGTGCTCTGTGACAGAGAAAATGGAAGCATGTAAAAAATAAAATTAAAAAAAATGTCAGTTTTCCCTAAAAATGCTGCAGACTTGCACCTTGCCTTAAACAAGACTTAAGCAGATTTCAGTTGTCTATATCTGACATTATTCCTCAGAAACAATGCTAAATGCAAATGACATCTAAAATCTTCCGGCACATTTGGCTACACGCTGTTCTGCACCCCTAACTCTAGTGCCCTAACCAAAACATCTTAATTAAGAGGATGGTAGCTCTAGGCTCCTTTGCAGTCTAGAGAGACAAGGATATACTTTTCTGGGACAAATTACACCATAGGCAGATGCTATTTTTCATTGTAGACTTTCTATGTAAGTTAATTTTGGAGGAGTTTCAGATTTACCACCTGCTAGGTCTTACTAAACAGGTGTATGAAGATGTCACTGTTGCTTGCTACTTCCTATTCTGGTCCAACACAACTGCTTAGCAATGCTATTGTGGGGGTCTGCGCTACAGAGGAGGCAGAAATTTGTATAAAGATAGGATTAAGAGTTGAATGCTTCCTAGAAATAGGATTAAGAATTCAAGGCTTCCTACTGGGTAACTTCAGGGACTTTTGTTTTTTCCTTTCACCTTTTGAGGCACCTAATATCTCCCACAATCTGGAGACCACAAGTTCATCTTTAATATTCCCTGGATGCCAGGTGGGACTGCACTATTCCAGCACCTAATGTCTTGAATGTTGATGTCCAATCTTGATGCAATCAACATCAGTGCCTGTATATCAGGATGAAGGAAATTCTAACCACCAGATATATTTTTCTTTTTTTTTTTTTTCTGGTGAGATGAGCATATTTCAGTGGGGAAGTAGAAAGAACATGTGATTACTTATGGGACTAGTTTAGTAATCACTATTGAAGTCAGTCAGTCAGTCAGTCTTCTCTTGATGGAAGTGAATTTCCTTGGAGAGTTCTGGCTTGGATTGTCTGCTGTCTTTGTTTTTAAAAATATAATTTTACATAAATATTTTCTGTCATTTCATATGAACAGGAATTCCACCAGTAATAACTAAACACTCTTTTTGTACTTGGTTTCCTGAGGAGAGGGGGGAGATAAAGCAAAAAGAAGGCCCTCTGCATGACTTCTGTAGTGACATTGTCCTTGACAATGGTCAAGGGAAGGGATGTCATTTATCTGGACTTCTTTAAAGCCTTAGATATGGCCCCTGGCAACATCTTTCTCTCTAAACTGGATGGGTTCAATGCATGGACTGTTAGATGAATAAGAAAGTGGTTGGACAGTCACATCCAGAGGGTTATGGTCAACAGCTCAGCATTCCAAGGGACATCAGTGACAAGTGGTGTCCCCCAGGGTGTGCACTGGGACCAGTGCCATTTACTATCATTAATGACACAGATGGAGGTATGGAGTGAACCCTCAGCAAGTTTGCAAATGACATCAAACTGAGGTGCAGTGGACACACCTGGATGATGGGACACAATCTGGAGGGCCTGGATAAGCTTGAGAACTGGCCCATGGGAAATCTCATGCTGTTAACAAGATAAAGTGTAAGGGGCTGCACCTGGGTCAGGGCAACACCCAGTGAAAACTCAGGGTGCACAGATCAAGAACAGCCCTGCCCAGAAGGACCTGGGGGTGCTGGTGGATGAGAGGCTGCACGTGAGTTGGGAATGGGCATTTGCAGCCCAGAAAACATCTCTGGCTGCATCAAAAGCACTGAGGGCAGCAGGGTGAGGAAGGGGATCCTCCCGCTCTGCTCTGGTGAGACCCCACCTACAGTGCTGCCTCCAGCTCTGGGGTCCCAGCACAGGAAGGACATGGACCTGTTGGAGCCAGTCCAGAGGAGGCCACCAAGATGATCAGAGGGACAGATCACATTTCTTGGAGAAAAGGCTGAGAGAATTGAGGTTGCTTAGCCTGGAGAAGAAAATGTCTATGGATGACCTAATTGTGGCCTTCCAGCACCTGAAGTTTAGATTAGATATTAGGAAAAAAATCTGTACTGTGAGAGTGGTGAGGCACTGGAACAGGCTACTCAGAGACACTGTGGATGCCCCATCCTGGGAGACATTCAAGGCCAAATTCAATGTAGCTTTGAGCAAGCTGATCTAGCAAAAAGTGCCCCTGCACATGGTTAGAAGTAGATGACATTTAAGATCCCTTCCAACCCAAGCCATTGTAAAATTCTGTAATTCTATGATCCTATTTCAGTTTTTGAGCTATATGACTTCTCTTCATGTCTATATCTCTGCAAGCAAGCTGAGTAGAAACTGAGATTCTTTAAAATGTGATATCACAGTATTCCTTTCTAAGCATTATATCCCCACTCCCAGAATTTAATTTTCAATACTTATTTGTCAGATAAAAAGTTCTGTTTTAAAGAGTCTACTTAAAATGAAAAGAAATGAAAATATGAATAAAAATTTGTAAAAAGTCATGGATATACTGGATAGTAGGATCTGATTATGACTGTTTGTTGTGTAGGTTTTTTTTTGTAAATAATTACTGTATTTGATGCTATTTAAGAATCCTTCACACACCTAGAAATTATGCTTTCCTGCTTTTTGAAGTACATCAGAGAACCTGAAATGACATTTCTATTGCATCTAAACTAATGGGTACCAAGATATTTTTGGATTCATCTGTATTCAGGGGGATGCAACATTCTCCTCTATCTGTCTTCCTTTTATAACTGCAATTATAAACTCTTCCACTTTCTTTCTATTTCCAAAAATTATTAAAGAAAAATGGTTGAGATTATTTTTTTTTTCCTCCTTCTTTCCTTCTTTTCTTCTTTGTGTTCTTAAGGCAATACTCTATACCTTGCCCATTGTAAATCATTCCTGCTTCAGTGAAGCTGTTCTTCCTTGCATGCACACTTTAAGTCTGAGCTGCTGTTTCCAAGAATATTACAAAGGGTGACAGTTTTGTGTAGCCTTTGCACCAACTAGACAATGAAAACCTAGAAACCCCTCAGAAACTGAAGTATCACACTTCAAACACTCATAACTGCCTGCAAATTAATTATTTTTAAAAGAAAAATCAGGATTTATTAAAAGAAAAGGGAAATAAGAATGATCCTAGATCCAATACTATAATTCTCACCTGACTTTGATGGGTATATTTGAATATACAAAAATAGAATGGAACTTGCTGAGAATTGCTTGTAAAATTGTATTTGTGTTTTGTTCAGAAGGTCAGAAGTTACTATAAAGAAGAGGGAGAAACTGTAACTTTTCAAATACTTCATTGAATACACAGCTCTTTAATGTATTACCAATTAATAATAGACTGAGAAACAAAAATAGTATAACATACTAACCTATAAATCAATTCGTCTTATTGTGGGGAAAAATAAACAGGAGGTATTTTCTTAAGAAAACAGATAGACATCAATATTTTGGTGTGCTGTGAGAATTGATAAATTGCTTTTATTTTCAATAATGGAATTCACCTACATGCAAGTTTTCAGGAAGTGATTGGCTTCAGCTATTCTTTCGAACATCTAAGACACACCGTGGACATAAAAAGCTTGTGATATTTTGCGTATTCATAATACCTTAGTGAATCACTATGAATGACAAAACTGCTCTCTGAATGCTAATGAAGAGCCAGCAGACAAGTTGAAGGGCAAAACAACATAGAAATAAACCAGATTTTCGCACTTGAATTCACCATTTATTTGTGAACACTTCTTGTTTTTTTCCTTCCCCAGTGTTACCACTTCCACTCTTATCTTTTCTCATTAAAAAATCTAATGGCTTAATCTAAAACACACATATGATAGCGTGCCTAATTTCATAGGGTTTTTCCATCAGCAATGGTCACTAAAAAAGATGTTATTTTTAGTGAGAAATTCAAGGATCTTCAATGATTGCAGACTGATGTTTATGTCTTAAGGGTTACTAGGCATCCATAATAGCATGATACAACATCCCTTTTTACTCAGTCTAGCAAAGAATGCATGCTCACAGCAGGAAATCTTAATCATCATTTATCAAAGTAGCAGGTAGTTCTGTTTTCAAAACGTTACCTTCAAAGGACATATATCTAAAACTTTTCTCAGAACCTATCTCTATTCTACCATAAAAATAATTAGCCTTTTAGTTTCACTGAATATATTTCAGAATTTAACATGAAAAAGATGAAAAATGTACTTTATCTCTAATAGCACAACATTTTTACACACAGATTAAAAAGAAAGCCAAAACCTCAATACAACTCTTTAAAAAATTTGAAATATATTTTTCTTCATGTCTGACTGCAGCTGTCATTTCAGTGATACTTGGGAGGGACACTTGTAAATTCAGGGTCATGCGGTTTGCAATTCCCTGAGATAACTTCCACTGTCTGGAAGGACACTGAGTATCTCAGAAGAATGTATGTGATGAGTGATGTCAGCGCTATGCTGGGCACTAATTGTGCCATCCAAACACAGGAAGGAGCTATCTCAGCCCCTATATAAACATAAGGATCCTTCCAGCACCTGTCTTAAATAGAAAGCACATTTAATACACAACTCAGGCTGCAACGGTGTTTACTGAAAAGGGCTGTGTTGATGAGCAGGCACTAAGATCTGTGCAGTTTAAAGGAGAGGAGTTTCATTGAGAGTGTAAGGACTCATTTGCCAGCTGTGGAGCACAAACTTCTTTTAAGCACACAGAAGAGTCCTGCAGGTTTGATGGCCAAGTCTTTGCAAGTTCAGATTCCTCACATTCTCCATTCCAGAGGGCATCACAAAACTTAATAACTAGCACTTGTACCATAGAAAATTGTGGAATGCTTTACCCAAGATTGTTACTAAAGTGATTAACATGATTATTTGAGGTGCTGAGAGTCTCCCTGGAAATTTAATCAGAAGCAGAACTAAATTAATCTCTTCTGCTGCTTTGTGTCCTGAGGCTCAGTCATCTCAAGCTGCTCCTGCTGCCCATCTTAGAGCTACTCAGAAATGGATTGGTCTATACATTGAGTTGTGTTTCTTTGACTTGGAGGAAATTTTGCTCATCCTTTCTAAGTATCTGCTTAAAAGGAGTGACATGATCAGAGCAGTTTATATGAGTAAGGTTTTATACCTGTAAGAAGTTAAGAGCCCCACCAAGCTGGATCAGCAGAGCCCTGTTTTCTCCATGCTTCTGGCAATGGCAGAAGGAGAAGGTTAGGAAGAGCACATTCTGCCTGCTCTGATAGTCTCCATTCCACTTCTTATTCCATTCCCCAGCATCTAGAGTAATTTTAGGAGTTTTAAATAGTAGGTCCCTGACTAGTCCTTTTACTAGTCGGTTTTTTGCTCTTTCAATGAATTTATCTAATCTCTTTTGCAACTAGTGGTATTTGCCTTTGCAGCAGCTTATAGCACCAAATAACAGAGACTGATTACATGCTGTGAAAAGAAATGCTATCTTTAACATGTCTGAACCTGAACTTCTGCCGGTTTCAGCAGGTGCCTTCAGTCCAAGTATTGTGAGGGCTGATGAATGAATGGTCAAGCACAAACTTGTGAATCTCCACTATATTACTTCTCAGTTTTATCCTGTTTAAAATGGACACTCCCATCCCTGAGAGTCGATGTTGAAATCTGAGATACAGAGTGTGTGCCCTTTTTTCTAATACTTAGTTCTAGGATCCAAAGAAACACTGAATTTCATATAATATGAAAATCATGAGCATGTTTTCATGGTGATACATGAGAACAAATGTTAAAGTTAGATAGGAAAAGTGCAAGTGTGTAGATTAGAAAGTTTTTTACATCACTGGGTGAAAAAGTTAGTTTAGAGAACAGGAGACAAGATGGAGGATTTTGGGTGTTGTCTCTTGTCCTTCTTTCTTCTTCATGTTTTTCTCCTAGAGGTTTTTGGGTAGTAGTAAGTGATTGGATAGAAAATACCATAGTGCAGCACATAGATGTTGGGTCATTGGGTCACTAAGAAAAATAATTTAGTTGGCATCTGTTAATTGGGTAAATGGACATATAAAAGACCTTGAAGAATATCTTTGTTAGCCATTTTGCCCCCTGTCTATCATAGTGCACATAGCTCCTTGTACCCTGTAATGCTGATAAGAAAAGAATAAACAACTGAGACCAAACAAGAGAAAATAGCCTCCCTCTCGTCAATCTTCAGTTCAAAGGGAAAAAGAACCCAAATCCAAAAGTCTGTAACGAGACAAGTCACTTTGTAAGTCACTGAGTCACTTTGTGAGGCACTTGCTTCATCCATGAGACATTTTAGTCACCATTTTTTGTACTTTATTCATTTCAGATCTAGGTACTACTTCACTGCAAGCAATAGTGCTGTCACAGCATATTTTTTGGTAAACTAAAACACTTCCTGGAAATCCCCAGTTATATTCTGAGATTTGTTAGCTTTATGTATTTGGAAACCCCAAAGTAGATTTACTGGTTCTGCTACTCAAAGAGTTCTTATTTCAGCTTTCTGTTGGAAAAATGTCAGCTTAGGACAAATCAAATTTGTCTGTGACAATCTATTACAACTGTGCCAGCTATGAAAGTGAACTTACTCCCCAGCCTCTCTCATGCACTAGGAAGGTACAAGGCACTCTGTGTGGGATTCACTGCAGCTAACTTTAGACATCTATAGTTTAGTCGTCTACATCTGAATTAGTCACTTTGGGTTCTCTTTGTAGCTATCAGAGAGAAAAAGCCCTTTAGAGTATGATTCATCTGACCTATTTAGATATCTACTAAAGAATAAGATGAATCATGTCCTATAACTTTTTTCCCCCTCACTTGACTACAGCGGGAATTAAAATATTGACTTCTGCAAATAGAGTTCATTACATATAGTCCTCTTTATGTTATTTTGACACCATTTTTCTGACAAAAACTTAGCCTGGGTATCACAGGATGACTCAATTGTTTTAGCAAATTTTCAGCTGAGTTCCTGCTAAGCTGTAAGCTGCTGCTACACTTGCTCTGGCAGGTATGATGCATTCAAGGACCTTCACATCTTTCTTAAATGGTGGGTCCCAGAATTGCACAATACTCAAGGTGAGGCTGCACAAACACTGAACAGAGCAGGATAATCACCTCTGATTAGCTGTTTGATACATTCCTCTTTCAACCTATCACGAAAGGCAACTCAGGTGCTTGTTAATAGATGCCTTGTGGAGGATTAAAGTGAAATTACAGTGAATGATCAGTGTTTTCACATATATATATAGGTAAGGTTTATTTTAGAACAATTTGTCTGCAATGGAAAGGAGATATGTAGCCATTTTGGTTATTATTATTTATAGTAATATAGCAATAGAAAAGTATAAAGATATGACTTAAGAAAATATATAAAGAAAAGAACAGGAAATTGTAAAAGTTCATACTGGAGGTAGAAGTTATTACTACCTGTGTATCCACAGTGAGACTTGATGCTTGCATTTTCAATGTCCATTGGTTGAAGTGATGGTTTTGATCAGTCATGAGTGGAGGGAGCCCACAAAACACAGAGTTCAATGGGTTAGGAAATGTTCAAGCTGAGGTGAGAACACCCAGGTACCTTTATGAACCAGAAACAGAAGTAAAACTGTTTGTTTTTTTTCTTTCAGATGGAGGATCAGACAATATCCAACTGTTTCCATGAGTTTTAAGAATGATCTTCAGAGCTAGTGGTGCTACTGTAATCTGTTAGTATTGGTGTCTACAAAGTATTGCAGTGTAGCATAATTCTTGCATGTTTTTTTCCAAACGCTGTATTTTGTCTTCAGCCTTGTTATTTAGTCTTAACCTATTTGTGTATTACAGGACAGGTCCTGAAAATTCTTTCTATTCAAGGTATCATTTTAGACTTTTCACCCTGGCAAGAAAATCTAAGCACTGCCCATCCTTAACACACTTCAATATTCTATGCCTTTGCTTGTCAAATTCTATTCTTTGTTAAGTGTTGTATATCAGTTTCTTGCTAATTTTCAGGATTTAATTTTTTCATTATCTCATCTGCAATAGATCTCTTAGAAACTTGAAGATCAATCTGAAGACATTCTGGTTCTTTCCCTTTTTGTGATATGTATATTTTTTAAAACACATCTTCAATTTTTTGCACTGGATGCTGCACTTCACATTTCTGTACAGGGAAATTCATGTCTAGCTTTCTCTACCTGACCCAACTGAACACTGTTTAAAAAACATCAAGCGCTTCAGAGACAGCTCTTATCATGATTGAAGCTTACTTCTGAGTACCTTCTCCTTCACTTTCATTCATTTCTTGCAGTTACAGTTTAAAGAACTGTTTAAATCGTCTGTACTTTTCTTCACATTTCCAGAACTATAGTCCTGGTGAGACTTGCATTCTTTTTTTTTTAGACTATCTTAGTAGTTTGCTTTATTTCTCATTATCATTGTTAAGAAATTAGTCAGAAGTGTCATTCTGATACTTCCTGTTTAGCTCCCGTTCTTAGGATAACCTTTGGTTTGGCAATGTGACCCACAGACTCCCTGGCTCATTACTGTCCCTTTGTGTTACCTTTAACAATCTTCTTTCTTGGCTGCTTCATGTCTTTTTTATTTCTTGCTTTTGCAAGTACAAAAACTGCAGGATTTGGCCCTAAATCTATATTGAGCATTCCTCTCCCATTCTCTCTCATTAAAATTAGTATTCTGAAGGAGTCTCCATTTATTAACTGGTGTCCTAGTTTACTGTTTCCCTTGTTCTCTCTTGCTTAAGATTCTCTCCTTTCATTCATTCCTGCTATATCTCTAAAAATTGATTTTCTGTTATTTAGGGACTTATTTTTTCCTAATTTGTCAATGAACTAAAATCGTTCAATACTTTCAGATTTCCCATAAAATAGGACATCTTTTAAGTTTATGTATATACCACCTAGCACAAAGATTTTCTGCTACATTAATAAAATTATTAAACACAAGTGAAATAAAAAATATTTTTAATAGAAATATAATTATGTAACATTATAAATATAATTTAAATAACAGTAATTTTATATTTAAAACAATTAAAATTAAATCTTTACACATTAGGTTAATATTTCATTATCTGTAGCTAACAACAGTAATAATGTGATTTAATAATAATAATAATATTTGATTTGATAATAATAATAATAATAATAATAATATTTGAACTGTTGCAGTCTTTTCTGTAATATATTGTCCCTTATCTATTATTTTGATCATCAGCTCAGAAATTATCATGAAAGACTAAAGATGTGCAGATAAGTTTATGAACTTTGGAACTAGACTCTTTTCCCCACCTTCAAGGAAGTGTTTTCAGTTATTAAATAGAATTAATGGATATTAATTTGTTCACATTCCCTATGGAATGCCTGTACAAATTAAGAGTAAACAAAGAAGGAAACTGCCCCTCATCAAAAATATTACATTTGTCTAATGTGTTAGCATACTCACATACAAGAATCTGAGAGTTTTAAATTATAAAATATTGTTCCTCAATAATATTATATTTCACTGAACAGTAATTGCTAAGCATATTCAAATCATTGCTAACATCTATCCTTCATCTTTTATCATGATTCAGTGAAAAATGACAATTAGCTCTGTGATTTCTTCAGAAATTTCTGCAGGTTTAGACTTATGCCAGTATTTAGTTTCACATTCTAATATGGATGAATTTGAGGTTATGCAATGAAACACAATGGAGTCAGGCACAAAGTAACATTTTTAGTGAAATAGCATCATAACATTTAACTTGGATTAGGCTGAAGTGTCATATCTTGCACCTAAAAGTGGCCTCCTTCAATACTTTTACAGATTTTGAAGGACTACACACTGTTTAATTTAGCATCCCATCTTTACCAGTCAGCCAGGGCATTCAGTTATAAATAAATAGAATTCATTCTGGTGAGGAACACATGTCACCACCAATTGGAAGATATCAGGAAAGTATGTGCTGAACAGCAGCACTACTCTCTTTACCAGGTTGTCTAACATTTCAGCAACTTTCAGTATTTGAAATCTGCTAACAGTCAAGGGAATCTAAGCAAATATAATTCCAGATCTACCAATGTTGTACTATCTGTGCTGCTTTCTTCTTGTGATCATATTGGAAACTCATTTTACTAAACTAAACATTTTACTTTCAGTTGGGCTGAATCTAGGTTTTAATCTGAAGGAAAACCACCTCAATAGTAAAGTCACTTGAAAAAATAACATTACAAAATGCTAGGACTTTGACTTGGAGATTGGTTACCTACACAGACTCCCTGGTTTGATGAATGGTTTGACCCTTCTACAGGGTTGTGACTGTAAAACTTTTCATCAATTCCTTTTAAAATTAAGAATTCCCCTGAAACATGGGGCATGATAAGATTATACTTGGGTAAAACCCACTTTGGTGCTTGTCCCAATAAAGTCAGATTACTTTAACAATATTTGTTTAACAGTTACAAAAATATTTCCACATATGTGCAGTCAAAACAATTGAGAAAAGCATTATGAGGAGATTTCTGTCTGTCTTGTTGCACTATTCCAAGGATGCACTTTGTGACCAGTGTGCAGTGTTTCCTTAGTCAACTGAAAAAGAATCTCAGTAGGGCATCTCTTTGCCTTGATACCAGTAACTAGCATTACATTATCTAACTTTGTCAGTCAAAAGGCATTGTCCATATTTAGTGGAAATGAATTTATTCTTCATGAGGTGAATTGGGTTCCAGTCAATGTGTTGGGCCATACAGTATCCTGTGGGATGCTCCCCATGTGTCAGTGAGATCTGTGAAAGGTCAGTGAGCTATGCTGAAATCTCATCACTTTGTCCTGTCCAAATACGCTTTAGATATTACTGCAGAGAAATTTAATTTACTGACATTATCTGCTTAATTCTCCTGTGTGTCAGTCCTGTGTGCCAATGGTGCTCTCTGATGTTCATATCGATATGATTTTCAGGTTTGGAGGAACAGCTAGCTGAAAAGAGCTCTTTTTTGGCTTCTAGTCATTAACAATGTGAAAGTACTGCTATGGTTCCCTTAAACATTAGCTGATCTTCTGGGGCTTTATCTTCAGAATATTTTTTCCCCTTTTATTTTCACTGTAACCATACTAAAACATGCTAAAACACTTAAACGATGCAAAAACACATCACAAAAAGAAAGCATGGAATATATGCTGACAAGAACAACATCTACTGCCAAAAAACAGTTGCTACCAGCTGTCACAACTTAGAACACAGAATCATTAAAGTTGGAAAATACCTCTAAGTTCACCAAGTTCAACCACTAATGTAACACTGACAGGTCCACCACTGAACTATGTCTCCAAGCACAGCATCTACAGGTTTTTGAATGCTTTCCAAGGATGATGATTCCACCATTTCCCTGGTTAGCCTGTTCCAATACCTGACCATTGTTTCAGAGAGGAAATTGTTTCTTAGATTCAATTTAAACCTCTCCTGGCACAACTTGAGCTGTTTCATCTTGCCCTTTCTGTCACCCTTTCTGTCTGTTACTGTCACCCTGTCATAGAAGGAGATCAAACTGGTCTAGCAGCACCTGCCTTTCTTGAACCCATGCTGGCTGGGCTGGTGCACATGTCCATGTCTGGCACAAACAATTGGGAAGGTTCCTTGAATGTGTCAACAACTTTCCTACAAGTGATTGAGGAGCCAACAAGAGGTGCAATACTGGACCCTGTGCTCACCAGCAGGGAAGAGCTGTGGGGGAATGTACTACTCCAAAGCAGCGGAGGCTGCAGTGACTGTGAGATGGTGGAACTGGAGTTCCTCAGGGCAGTGAGGAGGGCCCACAATAAGCTCATTGCTCTGGAACTCAGGAAAGCAGCCTTTTGCCTCTTCAAGGACCTGCCTGGTAGAGTTCAGTGTGATAGAGCCCTGGAAGACAGAGGGCTGGTTGAATTGCAGGTTCACCTTCTCCAAGCTCAGGAGCAGTCTGTACAAGGAGGAAATTGGGCAAAAATGTCAGGAAGCCTCCATGGATGGATAAGGAGCTGCTATGGAAGCTCAGAGTGAAAACATTATCTTACAGGAAGTGGACATAAAATCCTATCAGGGTTTTATCAGTGTTCAGAAAACTTGAAGCTGCACAGATAGTGCCAAGTGCACTTACCTATGTTAATTGCATGTGAAAGAGGACTTTGCAAATTTATGTTTCCGAAAGTTCCCTCCACAAGCCCTATTTCAGATAAATTTTCTTACTGACTTCATATCCCGTAAAGAATCCCAACCTTTACATGTAAGTGCATCTGGGAGTAAGGCCTGTTGGGATTTTCATCTCCATGCTCACTAAGACAGGATACTTCTGTTTGAATTACACGTCCTCCAGGCTAATAAATTTTGATTGTTCTGCATTGTTAGCCATCTGCTCCCATCCCTTGGGATCCCAGTTCAAGATGGAAGTTAAAAGACAACAAACTGAACCCCCCAGCAGACATAGGGCAAAAAGAGTTTGTACAGAAAATTAGCAAGTAAAGGAGCCTGTGAAAAGTGTTTGATTGAGACGTGCAGATGTGCATTGGCTTTTCACGAGGTCTGCTGATTTAGTAGAAGTAACATAGTAGCTATAATTAATCCTAGCTCTTCTTATTATAATACACTGTTTTTAGATTTTTATGTGCTTACCAAATTTTAAACAGTGCAAAAAAAGGCAAGGAATGAACCTTAAAACTCAGAAGAGAGAAACATATGGTAAGTTGAACCGTAAAAGGAAACGCTCATATATAATGCCAACAGCCTTGAAGATCTATATTCCACTGCTTCCAGCAAATAAATTGGTCTAAGCTGCAAAATAAAGACATAAATAAGCATCACCTGTGACCAGCCAACTGGATTTAACTTCATTCCCCACCACTCTCTAGGCCTAGCCATCCAGGCAGTTTTTTTATCCTGCAAACAGTGCAACTTTCAAGCTGTGAACAGTCAGTTTCTGCAGGAGAATGCTGTGGGAAATTATGTCAAAGGCTTTACTGAAGTCCACTTAGACAACATCTGCAGCCTTTCCTCATCTACAAAGAGGGTCATTTTGGCATAGAAGGAGATCAGGTTGGTAGCAGGACTTGCCTTTTGAAAATCCATCTTGACTGTTCCTGGCCCCCATGTTGTCCTGTATGTGACATATGGCAATTAAAAATTGTTTATTAGCTAAATGAGATATAGCCCTTTGTAAAACATAGGATATTTCATGATGTACCTGTTATGTATTTGCTCATAAATGAGAGACCTGTAGGAATTTGGTTTGTCAGACATTTTTCATGACTTGCAGAAAATCCCCAGGAAACACTATCCTTTATAAAGAGTAGTTATTACAGTTTTAGCATACTCCTATTTAAAGGAAGTAAGATAATTTCAAAGACATTTAAAGATCATTGTATGGGGTTTGCTGCTTAATTATCTAATGTATTCCTTAACCATCTTTTTCATCACATTATCCTGCCTAAAATGAGAGATATAAATAAGGGTCCATGTATTCATTTGAAATGGCATTATTTTTATGTGAGCGTGTGTAATGGCTGATTAGAAGCCTAAGACCAGATAGTATACTGCTTGCTAAATAAATAAATGCAAAAAATAAGAGCAGTACTGAACTGTCATCTTTTTATCATCATGTTCAAGTCTCTGAAATTGTGTTTGTGCTATGCCATATAGCAGTGTAGTAGGAGTTAGTAGTTAAGTGATATCTGGAATTTGGGAAGACTGCCTTTATGATACTTATTTGATGACTTAGATCAAGGAGAAATTTATATGGAATAAGTGAAAAAAAAATCCTTAATAAAAGAGACAAATTTTACATGTTTTACATTAATAGAAATATCAGTAATTTAAAACCTGCTTCCTTTTTGGAAGGCAACGGTAGCAGTTTTAAGAGAAAGTCAGATATGAATTTCAAAAAAACAAAATTTCTGATATCTGCCACCAAACTTTTAAATTATGAATTGGTTAAAAGTAAAATCTTCAGAAAAGAGAAAAGAACTTTCAAATTAACAAGTAGGTTGTTACAAATTTATTTTGTTTTAGAGTGGAACACATTCTTGGCTTCTTTTTGTTCTTTCAATCACTTCTGCTGGAAGACTTAAAAGAAAAGAAATCAAGAAAATGTGACTGAAAGGCTAATTAAGTAGTTACCAGAGATATTATTTAGCTGCCTAAGTTTAATCTACACTGTGTAATCCAAAATAAAAGTTATGTCCCTACTTATGACTATACACATTTAATTACATTATAACTCAGCAGGTTTTACTCCTATGTTATATACCCAAAAAAAGGGAAAGGAGATGATCTTTCCCTAGGAATCACACTAAACTTTGATCAGTGACCCTAATTGAACATGTTAATTAACACTCCTGAAATGGCTTTTCTGTGTCTCACATCCAGAGGAGGTTTAGTACACCTTAAGCATATCATGATAGATGGACCACATTTCTCCCGTGGTCAACATATGAGAAAAAGCAGGATCATAAAATGATAAATATTAAGGAAAAAAAAGGGGGAAAAAAAAAAAAAAGAGGATGAAATTGAACTTATCACCTATTCTTTAAATGTGGATATTCTTTAAATATGGAACATCTCATTGAACTATTGATCAGTCCCCTGCCCCCACCCCCCCAAAAAAAAGCCATTTAAGACATTTGAATATCCTTATAGAGGACCCTTAGAACACTGGGCATTGCACTAGGCTCCTATCCCAGCAAAAATGATTTTTAATTAAATGTTATGTTATATACGTATATAAACATGCAAGTGCACTACAAAAAAATAATGTAAATATTTGTACATCTGTACGAAAATTATTCCACCAGGGTATAAAAAGGGGTATGTTAGAAAGCTTCAGGTTTAGCAGCAAAACTGAGGTACAAACTCTGGACTCCTACTGAGTTAAAAAATAAAATAAAAAGAAGACTAAATTTTATTCAAAACTAGGAAAATGTAGGGAATGGTGGCCCAAAGATGGATGGACCTTCTTTATGTTTTACTGCTGAAGAGGAAGGGCTGGTCCCAGAGCAGATGGTTACATTGACCTCATCTTGTGGAGAGATCAATGCCCTCATGTCCATTTAAAAAGCAGTTCAGGCAATCAGACCTCTGCTGGAGTCAGAACCCAAATGACTGTTTCCATTTGGTGTTTCAGATAAAAAATTAGATGGGGTCATGAGCATATTGGCTTCTTGCGATGACCTGTGGAACTCGAACAGCAGCCAATGGCCCTTCAGAAAGCAGAAATTGCATCTTCTTTTTTTTCACTCTTTCAGGATGTACCATAAAAAGAAACAGCCCCAGTGATTTCATAAAATCTCAGAGGAAAGTTTGTTGTTGTCATTTACTTTCTCATGAAAATCTTCACATATATTGTTTGTAGATGACAGCAGAAAAGCTCAGGACAGAATGACTTATACATAGCTGCTATAAAAGCTCTGTGTCAGCAAGAATGCTTCATGACACTTTGAGAAGTGGAATTTTTGCACATTTTTATGGCTACTACCATAAAATAATCTGATTTTAAAGAATTTGGGAATTTTTCATTGTATATTTTACTCCTGTTATTCAAGAGACAGTAGAGAATAGCTACACTGTAATGAAAAGAACATGGTATATTTGATACTGTTTTTCTACACTGATATTTTTATCACATATATTATTGCTTATTATTCTAAAATGGCTCCTTTGTTTGAGAAACTTGTAATTCTCATCTTTACTATTCAAGTCCTGTGTCACATTACATGATTTTCTGATTATTCTCTTTTGCTTACATATGACTTTGAAACCCAGACTGCTCTTTGCTCCTGCGATGTCTGGATAGCATATATTATGAATACTTGAAATATGTATGCCATTTGCATTTTAGTTTGATATTTTATATTCACATTTACTTAACTAAAGGTCCTATTAATATTTAAAGTCTCAAAGATTCATACAAGTGGAACAGTTTCATAATACCCACAGATCTATCTTATCTTTTCAGTGAAGAACTCAGCCAAATTTTTATATTATTTGCCCATATTCAGAGATGTGGTGTCAAAATTTACTGATCTACTGATATAAGTCAGTCTATTCAGACATGATACTCTTAAATAACAGTAAGTGCAGGTTCAGGAATTTTTTGTATATTGTTCTAATAGGATCAGTAAATTGCAGAATATCTGTATAATTGTCACCACATACCTCTCAAAATTATTCTTTCCATGAAATCTTATAATGGTTTGTGTTGGGAAGGACCTTAAAAGACTGTTTAGTCTAACCCTTCCTGTCACAGTCAAGGACAGCTTTCCCTAAATCAGGTTTTCCAAACCTTTTTCCAGTCTGACTTTGAAGGTACCAGGATTCAAGGGGCCATCTCATATCTGGCCCCTCATCCACCAGCTCCCCCGTCATTCTTGGCAGGGCTCTTCTCCATCTGCTCATCTCCCAGTGCATCCTTATCCATTAGAAACTGCTTTTCTCTTTAATGACTCTTTAGCATATCATATACATTTCTGTACATGCTGAAAAAAGTACAAGTTGTGTACAAAAAAGATACTTCACACCTGGAACTAACATGGGAGAAGTTGAGTAATTTTTGACTAAAACTGCAGTTATATTACCTACACCCATAAATTTTTGGAAGACCACAGCCTTTTGAAGAAATTATTTAGCATATTCAAAAAAATAAGTAAAATCCACCAAGAACTGTTAACTCAAATATAGTGCTTCATGTGTTTTCAAGGCACATTTGGAGACCTCCAGTGATAGGCTCATAGTCATAACCCAGTATTTAATACTGGAGTTAAAGTTTACTGAGAATGAACTCAACTTCTATATTTTTTGCCTACAGATATTATTCAGTTATAAAAGAGGAAATCCTGCAATTGCATGTTGCTTGATTTTGGTTCCTTTCTATTTATGCTTTCAAACAGCTCTAGCGCCAAAACAATTACAAACAGAAAGTTGAAGTTTGACCTTCATTCAGAAGTACCTTTGCTCCTGTGAAAATTGATTTTGCTTTGACAAAGGGATTCTACAAATTGCCATTTCTGAAGAGTGAGCAGCTCTTTGTGTACACCTTTAATATTTTGTCTGACGTTTTTAGTTAAACAAAGTAATGGCAATTATGACACGAAGGTGAGCTAAAACAGTGATGCATTTTCATGTAGCCTTTTCTATTTCAGCCTGTGGTTTCATTGACAGTTTTCTTCTTACAAATTCCAGTATCAGATAGTTCTTTCTGGTTCTTTCTAGCACAAATATAAAATGAGGATGCCACTTCCTCTCACCTTTGATCTACAGATTTTTAGTCATCCAAGAAAGGTAGAATTTTAGATCTGAAATGTACCACACACAGTTTCATACAGGTTTTGAGTTTTGAAGAGATTTTCAAAGACTGTTACAAGGCTATCCATCACTTACACAGGAGTTCAGTACAAATGTACAAAATAAAAATATTTTATTCTCTAAATTACATAATTTTCTAAAAATTATTTACCTTCTAATCAATTTAATTCCTTATCTGCTCCATTAGTAATAACACACATACCTCTGTGATTAAGGAAACAAATATCTTCTGGCCTGTTCTTTCATATGTGTGTAATTGTCATAACAACTAGTATGTTAATGAGTGCAAAAGAGAATATAGATCTATCAGGGTCTGAAGTGATAGTACTATTTTCACTTGTAAATTTGATATTGAACATTGATATAGAGAATGTGTTTATAGAAACAAATACTATATATAAATATTAATGAGGAATAGTTCAGCATGAGCAGTAGAAAAACAAAATTCACCCTGCATGCCTTTCACCCTGACTGACACTAAGAAATGAGAACTCTAACATTCATATAGGCTGTAAGAAAGAATAATGTGTATTTTCTGTACTAAAAATGGGAGGGGGGGGGTGGGAAGAGGCAAATATATGAACATTATGTTTTGATGAGCTTCACTAAATAATTTTAGTGAAGACTTTACCTCTTTGTTGAGGCTCCCCTTATTCAAAGAATCATAGAACCATTGAGGTTGGAAAAAACCTCAATGGAAAAATTAAGATAATGTAGTACAACTGTTAATCCAGCACCTCCCTGCTGTCAACTAAACCAAATCCCCAAGTTTCACATCCACATATCTTTTGAATGCTTCCAAGAATGGTGAATCTGCCACTTCCCTGGACAGCCTATTTTGATGTCTGACCATCCTTTCAGTGAAGAAGTGTTTCCTAAGATCCACTCTAAACCTTCCCTGTCACTTGTTACATGGGAGAAGAGACTGACTCCCACCTGGCCACATCTTCCTTTCAGGTAATTGTAGAGAATGATAAGTTCCTCTCATCCTCCTTTTCTCTTGATTAAACAATCCCCGCTCTGTCAGCCGCTCCTTTTAGGGCTTCTGCTCCAGACTCTTCTCCAGCTCCAATGTATTCAATGTATTCTTCTGTATTTGCTCCAGCCCCTCAATGCCTTTCTTGTAGTGAGGGACCCAAAACTGAACACAGGATTTGACGTGTGGCCTCACCAGTGCCAAGTACAAGAGATCACATTTTTATTTTCAACTGCAAAGATCAGTTTTGATTTCCTGAATAACTATCTATTCAAATTTGCTAGAAGTCAGCTTAAGATCTTAAGCATTAAACAAGTGGCAAGTTTAATCATCAATAATTTGGACTAGATTGAAACAGATAATCATACAAGACAAATATACAGCAAAAGCTTGATAATTTCAGTGTGTGTAAGCTGTACCTATACTTTTGGTTTCCATATTTTGATGCTCTTAACTAGCCTACATGTATTTTCCAAAAGCAACTTCCTCAGAATCTGATATTGATGTTTATTTAAACAACTGATAATCTATTTTGCTCAATACAAGAACAGACAGCAGCCTCCAAAAGAGGTTGATTCATTTTTAATAACATATGAAGAAAAAGCAAAATTCAGTAATAATGTCTGCTTATGACTAATGCTTGTCTAAGAGATATTACTGCAGGATGTTGTTCTAAAATACTCTGAATAGCATCAGTGAGACTACTACGCAGCATTGAGAGCTCAATCAGCTGATGATGGAATAGTAATTCCTTTGATCTGATTAGCATTTAGACATATTTCTTCCCACTTATATTTACAAGTAACTCCTTTTTCATTGATGGAAATAAGCCATTAAAAAGTCAAACTGCTAGCTAAAGAACATAGTGGAAAATGCTGCTGAAAGAGGGAAAAGGATCGTGAACTGGCTGACTTTGGGTGTTCAGGATGTAGCAATGTGTTGTTTTCTACTGGAAACATATTTTTACAAAAAGTCTTCAATACCTGTGTCCAAATATGCACAGTTTCCTATTATATAAACTTCCCAGAGCTATCTTCTCCATGTGTAGAGAAAAATTCTTCATGTTTTAATAAATGAACCCACTCATGAGAGAATATGAAAAATTATTAATTGGCTTGCCATATTAGATAACAATGTTTTGAAGGTACATAGAACACAGATTTTTCTTTTTAAAAAGTTTATAGACCAGGATGAATTTAGGACAATCAGTTCTAAACAGCAGTGGAGATATTCCCAAAAGCAAAAATGTTCTCTCATATTCAAGGCATCATGTCCTATTATCTTCAAACTTGGAAATAATGTTTCCTGGGGACAGAAACCATGTGCAATCATTAGAAAATAAAAATCACAATGTGAGTGAAGAAGAAAAAACATTATTTGTTGAGTTTCTGACACAACCTTTCACAGAATTAGGGCTTCAGGGGCTACAAGTCTTTATAGAAACTTCTTTCAGACAACAAAGGCCATTATTGAAAGTTTAAGTTAGAAAATAAAATAAATAAAAGAAGAAAAAATAATTTTAAAAAAGGCTACATCCACTCCCCTTCAAAAAAAAAAAAAAAAACAGAAATAAAAATAAAACCAAAAAAACTCTCCAAAAAAACAACAGATTAGATACTTCATATTTTATAAGTCTTATACAGATTTCTTCTCTTGGTTTGTCAAGGCATTTATCTGCCTAAAAATCAATTTGCAAAGACTAAAACATCTCCAATGGGATTTTTCCATGGCTTATATTTCTGATTTGTTGGAATCCAGCAAACTTTCAATTGGAAAACTCCCTTTGAGGCATCTCCCTATGCAATGCTAGAGCTGTTTGCTCAAGCAGCCCTGGCAGATTTCTCTTAGAACAATGCAAATTCCCTTTGCAGTCCTTAAAGAAAAGGGAAGGGACACTGGTGATGTCCTGCCATTTCCTTGCAGTCCTTATGGAAGACTGGGTCATATGACACAAGATTTTTTTTACCTCAAACAACAACTTCATTGTATCAAGAATACAAAATTCCATTGAGTTGTGCAGACTTTGTCAAGACATAAGTGTGTGGAGGGATCTCGCAGCAAGTCATTGTGATAAGGCTAGGAGATCTAACCTTTTGTGATTTACAATAAACTATTGCTGATCAATAAACCTTGGAGTGCCTCCAAAAAAAAAAGGATTTTCACCATTTTGATGTTCAAACATCACAGTCCTGAAAACTCTCTGAATTATTTTAGACTTGCAGACTTACCTGAGAATAGCAGATGCACCCCGAGCAGCTTTTTAACAGCAGCACAGACTTGTGACTGTTTCAAAACTAATTTCAGAAAATCCATATGAATATCACTGAACTGATAATTTGTGTCCCATCATTGATTTTTCAACCTTCTCATTCTTCTTTGAGATCTGTGTATTCCAGTCAAATATATTGTAGCCAGTCACATTATGTACTTTCCTTTTTGAGATTAATTTCATTTTTACAGGATGAATAACTAAAAGAATGACTAATCTGTCCTTTTACTCTATTAGAATGCAATATTTTTCTCTCTTAATATGAATTTCTTTGTGATTATTCCATATTTTCATCAATGTAATGGACAGTTACGGTTTGTCCAAGACACATACTTTTTTTTTCACCAAATCCTTTCTAGTATTTCTAGTCTTTAAAGCTATGCCAGAATTTTCTCCCTATTTCTCTCTCCCCCTCTCTCCCTATTTTATTAAAGCATCCGCATTTTTAATAAGCTTTCTGTAAACTGAACTACCTCTTCCCCCAGGAAATAATTCCTGTTCTTATGCCCCAATGATTTATTTTAGTGTTTCCATGGAATAATCTTGTAGACATTTATTCATGGCCAGTGAAGTCAGTAATGTGTTTTTAACTGCTCCATCCACCCCCGTATCAGTGCAGAATATTATTAACACCTGTATTTCTAGTTATGTACATATTTCTTCCACATCAGTTCCACTGCATTGCTCCCTTAGGATCAGACTAATAAAGGTAGTGTAATGTTTACAAATTCTAAGAAGCTTTTCTCATATGAGTTTCCTAGTGATAAGCTAAATAATAAATGAGCATGACCTTTATGAATTTGAGTTGGCTGCATTTCCTCAAGAACTCCTATACTCTTTATTGTGTCCTGATTCTTCATGTTACTCCAACCTGAGCTCCAGCAAATAAAGCAAAGTTATATGAACTACAAGAGTAGCACCAGATATTGCCTTTCTTACAAATGCCAGACCAGTGAAGGTGAATGAGGTTAATGCCTCTGACTGCAGCTTTTGAGGCCTTTTAAATAAGTATGTATCTGTGATGAATAGCTTCCTGGAATTATTTTTTTTCCCCTTTGGAAGAAATTCTGAGGAAAATGAGAAGGGGGATTTAAATTTCTGTATTGGTTTTTTCTCTAGAGAATTCATAAAAAACAGAGTCCAAAGCATTGGCTCAGTTGTGATCTTTGCTACAAGACCAGCTCACAGTCCCTTTTTCCCCACAAAGTTTTGTACATGTGTAGAGAATTAATTAATGAAATCCAACCATACATAAAGTTCTATATCTATCTTGCTAAAAACTATAAACTGCTTTTAACCCACATCTATGTATAAAGATAGTTTCTACTTATATAATTTCTGTCTACCATATGTTTCATCTTGGCAGTCTTGTTATTTAATTTTAGAGTGTGTAGTTTCATAGTTCCTGACAAAAAATGATACATATACCTCTTTTTGACTATTTGGTTTCCAAACACACACACATATATAGTGGAAAGCCAAGAAATATACTAATAATTTGCCTTACCTATATGATATTTCTGACAGATAAGAACTTGGGTAGCTGTAACTCAGATACAGTACATATCACATTAGTAGAAGTCAGCATTTTGTGAAGACTGGTGCACCTCTCAGGGAAGTGACAGAAAGATTGTAAGCTGGCTTTTTTATTATTTAACATGCTATACCTTAGTAAATATGTCATGTAACAAAGTGTGCTATGCTTTTAACTTCTATCAATAATGGGTCATACACCAAAAATGCCTTTGCCCATATCTATATTTCATTAAGCTAGAATCCATTTATCTACAACCACCTGACATTTATTAAAACCCTACAGAATTAGTCAATAGTCCCTAAAATAAAATAAGTCCTAAATAACTTTGTCCTAGTTTCTTTTTAGTAGCTGGTACGGTGCTGTGTTCTGAACTTGAAATACAAGATTAATGCCAATAATCCACTGATACTTTAGTAGTTGCTGAGCAGTGCTTACCCTTAAATCAAGTTTCTCAGCTTCCCATGCTCTGCCCATGCAAGTGCACAAGAAACCAGAGCACAGCACAGTCAGGACAGGGGACCTGAGCTAGTCAAAGGGACATTCCACACCACAGAACATCGTGCTCACCATACACACTGCCAGGATTGTCTGGGGGATGGCCAGACATGGACTGAGGATTGGTCAGCAAGTGGTGAGCACTGGTTTCTTTTGGTGTTTATTCAGCATCACCACCTCCTCATTGCAATTTGTATTATTACTATTGTTATCTTGTTGTTTTGTTGGGAATTTTGGTGTTTTTTCTTATCATTACTGCTAGAAATATTATCATTATATTTTATCTTTAAAAGATTATTAACCATTCTTATATTCAGCCATGAGTTTGCCTTTTTTTTCTCCAATTCTCCTCCCCACAAGTAGTTCATTGCTGGCTCAAATTAAGCCTTGACAAACTTGATTAAGTTAAGAAAGTATATTGATGGTTATAGAAAAATGAGGAAAATACAAGCAAAATTTTCACTTTAAGACTTTTTTTCCTCTTTTGCATGGTTTGATGCAGAACTGCAAGAAAATAGCCTTAAATGAGTAAATAAATAAATAAATAAATAATTCTCCATGATTTCATATTTTTCTCCATGTACTCCCTGATAACTCAGTTTTATGTCCTCTTCCCACAAACAGTAGTTCTTAAACCACCTAGGTTTCTAGGTTCAGGAATAGTGTCTATACAACCAAGCTAGACTCAAAAATGAAGTCCAGATGAGATAAACATGATGTATTAAGAATTTCACTGAATAATATTTTAAAGAAAAAGTCCTTTAGAAGGCAGCATTAAGACAAATTATCTCAATTTCCAGGGAATTTGATCAATTCAAAATTTGATCAATTGCTAAACAGAAAAAAAAAATAATTCACTGAAATTTTTTTCTTGAATATATATATTGTGGTTTGAAGAAAGTAAAAAAAATATTTCTCATTTCAAATATGAAAATATAAAGATTTACAACTAATTAACACATTTTAATTAGTATTAAAATGTGTTCTTATTATTAAAAGTAATTTCTTACTGCAAGAAGTTCTGAAATGAGCACAGGGTCTAAAAGAAATGCTGTTACCTATCAGTGACTGGTCTGAGGCTTGTAACAGCATAGACACCTTTTAGTTTCCTCTCATCAGATCTTTGTTCAGTATAAATCAAGGTAAAAATCAAGGTAAAAACCAAGGTATTGATGACAGTGGTTATAAATGGACTTGTAGATGCTGAAAATCCATGTCTTTTGTGATCAGAAAAGGCCATACATTAAACAAGATCTTCTGAACAGTACAAGCCTTAGAACATCATGCAATAATTGTGGTAGTTACACCAACAATTTACTTGTGGCCCCTCTTTTAAGACATCATCACATTCACTTCCATTCTATTTTATTACATTCTTTCTCTCCCATTCTGTCCTGTTCTGGGTTTTTCAGACTGAAAATGCATAAAATACCACATACCTGGAATACTGTTTAGTCCTGATCTGGATTAGTATTTTTGTTCTGGTGGCTACTTATTTCTGAGTGTTAACTTCACTGATAAGTTTTCAGTCCCTTTCTTGCTGTGAAGGCACACAAATCATAGGAACTAAAACCACCATTGACACTACAGAAGGTTGATTCAGTTAAAAGCTTGTATTTTCACTGAAAATCAAATATTGGACAAAGCAAAACAAATATACTTGCTTTTTCTTTTAGGGCAAAAGCCTCTGTAATGCAGTTAAAACACCAAAAATGCTTTTGTCAGAACTTAGTGTCAGTTTCTTAAAACAGTTAATGTACACATATCATATTAATTCCTTTTCTCCACATTCTACTGTACCACATTTTACTACCCCAATGCAGCAAAAACTTAACAAATTTAAAACTTTACAAGTTTTTTTTTAACTTGTAACAAGTTAACAAGCACTTGAATTAAGTAGAAAAATCTTTTTTCTCTAATGCGTGTTTTCAGCGAGGCTGTCTTCTGACAATAAGGAATTCTTTCCTATGCCAGAAATGTTCAGAAAGAAAATATGAAGTTTAGCTACAAAATGATAACCATGAAAATAAAAACTGAATTCCCAATTGCATTGCTACTAGAAACTGATTTTCAAAATTATTAGGATGTAAAAATAAAGCTAAAATAATAGCCAGTAATTTTATGCATTATGTCAGTATTCATCAAACATTTCACAACAGTGAATTATTTAAAGTTTAATATTTAAAGTATCCATAGACTTTTTTTGAAAATAATAGCAAATAATTCAATAACAGAGAATTGTTAAATATAATAGTGAAAGAGACTGCAGATCCCAAGAAAAATTGAAGAATAATTATAGCTCTAACAACTATTAATTGTGGGGTTTTTTTCCTTTAATCAATTAACAACTGCATATCGATTTACAGTTCTAGGTCACAGAGTAAATATTTTAGGCTTTTAAAAATACCAGGCATTTTTGACAGAATTACATAATTTCAAGATGCTTGGAAAATAAACACCTTGGAAAACAAACTGCTAACTTTGCGTGTCTCCATTTTTCCTTATTTCTGTTTCTAAATCCATCTTAAACCATCTAAAATTAGAAATATTAGTTTCACTGTCATAATAGCCGAACTCCTTTCTTCTGCTGTGCTAGAGAGAAATCCAGATTAGGCAGGCATAACTAAGCTTTCAGCAGCACATGTGAAAGCTTGGAGTGTTTTCTCAGAAAGAATGTTCACACCTAATTTCTACTTTTCCTTCCACCCAGCTTACAATTTATTTTCAATTATAGCTCTGCAGAAGAGATTGCAACACATGACTGATAAATTCAAAAGGTACTGGCAGGCCAGCAGAGACACATAAGTGATGCTTCTTTTTGTAACAGTGACCCGCATGCAAGTGCATAATAAAACAGCAGAAAGATTGTAAATGATCCAAAGAATAGCAGAGACATTGTTCAGAAAGACATTTTATCTTTATCATGCTGCTCTCCACGACAGCTCAGTAGTCTGTCATGTTAATTGTGTTGATGACCCTTGGGCAAATGCCCCCATTGTATTTAACAGATTGGTTCCCTAATAAGCAACCTGAGGTCAGAGGTCTGTTTTCATATCCTACAGATCTGCTCTTGAATTTGTGTTTAATTATTATTTTCATGGCCAAAACCACAGGACAAATAACAGAGATTAAATTGAAGCAAGTAGATGAATAAAAACAGCATTATCTCAACAGTATTTATACAAACTGTGAGTGCCTATGAATAACTAACATGTTTTTGAAATCAAGTCTAAACCAAAACCAAAGCAAAGCAGTAAAACTAGATTGCAGTTCCAGAACATTTGGGGTATAATCCCTTGGGACTCTGGTCTGTTCCAGAGCACTTTAAACTCTGGTACCTTCATTCTTTCCTGCTGAGGATGAATCTGATCTCTGACACCACCAGCTGCTCAAAACATTTTGAGCTCATTATTTACCACTTTAATCAGTAACAGCAATGCACCACTGGACCCTGTGCAGCCCCACATGCCATGATCCTTTCTTTGTCCCAACCCAAGCCTCTCTAAATGATGCCTTCATCTGCTTCATGGAGTTTTACCTCAGGGCTCAGTGGGTACAGAGGTCCTCACACTGGCCTTCACAGCACAGACAAATGCTGCCTCAAGGATTAAGGTATTTTTCACAGCAGACTGTTAAGCATTGTCATTCTTTAACCTTCAATCTCTTTTCATGCTTACGCTTCATCTTTTTAGAGCAGTAGGTCATAAAAAAGCTTGAAGCTGAAATACTGCCTGAAGCTGTTTAATTGTGATTTTTAATGGGTCATTGTGTATTTAAATTTGCCAAGTACATAGACTAAAAAAAAAAAAAAAAAAAAAAAAAAAGAAGAAAAAGATTCTAGAAACCTCATAAAAAAACCAAAAAACCCTGCTTTTTCATATGAGGCTATGGTTGGAAGATCTAACTAGAGAATGGTGTGAAGGAAGTGGCCGAGGAGGTGACAGACAAAAATGCTTCAACTGGCATAAAGGCTGCCTCTACTGTAGAGAACACAAATGGTTCACGTGAGGAGCCTTTTCTAGGTGAAGAAGAATTGTTGTGGTGTCCCAAGAAGAGGATTTTCACATAGTCCTATCAAGAAGCCAAGTTGCTTATATTCTGCTAAATTGTTAATCTTGAATAAATTATTCTCTAAAGCAAGGAAAGGTGTCCCTTGATGCTATTACACAACTCAGAGGTTTTTCTCCTTCTATTTCAAAGAAAGCCCTGTGAGTCACTTGCATGAAACCACATTTTTCCAGCTTATTAAGGTTTTATATAAGGAAACTACCTCTGAACAACTAACTGAAAATTGTTATTCTGAGTTGTTACAAAATAAAACATACATTTATTTGCTTTTAAGTAATGAGTTCTTCTTCAAGGCTTTACACATTCATCCCAACAAACAATATTTTTTTTCATTTGCACATTTCTCATAAAAAATCCATCTAGGCAAAATGTTTAAATTTCTTCTACAGCTTTTAACAATTTAATATATTTATTTAAATACATTTGTTTAAATGTATTTCTGTGTATATAAATAGTTTTAATATTGCCCTCCATTCCCATTAATACTTGTGTAAGGACAGTACAGCAAGGAAATTATAGGAAAGGAAAAAGGTGGGGTTTGGGTTTTTTTCAGATTAATTTATCACCTAGTCCAAGGAGCAGGAGTTTGGCATGTAGCCTCAATTTCTGTACAGCATCACCAATTTCCATGTTTTTCTGTGAACACAGAAAATATTTCATTATTCTAATTAAAACAATCTTTTTCCCAGAAAGAGGAAGGTTTTCTGTTGAAAATACACAAAATAATTACTGTTTTTAATTATAATAAGGTGAATGTTTCATTTTCTTCACCACAAAAAATTATTAATATTCATCATGGTTAATTTTTTTTTCTTACTGTAGTAAAATTTGACATGGATTGCAGCAAAAAGCTTTATGCTATACTATGGTGTAATTCCAGATTGAGGATGGGTGCAACTCCAAAGGAGAGTCAGAATTATACACTGGAATTTATATTTGCCTTTTTGGCATTCACAGCTGGATGGATCTTGAAAATCTTGCACAGCTGACTGAATTCAAGGGCATCCTAACATATGCAAACACACAAATATATATATATTTTTTAAAGAGAGATGCTTAGTAAGTAATTCTGTAGGTTGAATAAATCTCCCTCTGCTGGACATGCACTATGTGACCCTGTTTGGACACTGCATAATGGTCCTGGTGTTAATTTGCCTTTACTGAATGAAATAAACTGCAATATTCAAGACTTGTCACTTCTCTCTCTCCCTACCTCTTTCCATCCCTTTCTTTCCATCTCTTGCTTTTGTTCTCATCCAAACAAGCATAATAATTATGTGGGTCCCTCTGAACACTCTCCATGTTTTGTTGCAATTCTCTTGTAAATATTAAACCCTTTTGTCTTTCTCTGTGGGGATTCCCTTGCCTCCAAATTTCTTTATGCAGTCTAAAGTGGTCAAATTATTTGGCAGAAAATTTTTGCCAATGTGCTCTCCCAGTTTACATATCACATGTAAAATGCAATTTCATTTCTTCTGTGTAAGTTGTTTGAAGAATTTATTTCAAAGTAAAAATCCAAATGAGATATTTTCTCCAAAACAAAGAAGTACGAAAATGTCAACAGTCTTTATAACCATTCTTCTAGTTCTAGATCCTGCACATATATTGGTATACCAAAATTTTAGCTGAAGAAACACAGAAATATAAGCAACTTTCCATACAAAATAGACTGAGTGTATGTCCCAGAGGACAACACAAGGTATCTTGGCATGCCTTCCTTTTCGTACCCCATCTCAGGAGAGACAGGAAAAAAAAGTTCCACTTCTTGTAAAGAGAATTTACAAAGCAGTGCATGGAGATCCCTGGAAGTTTTCAAGGCCAGACTGGATGGGATTTTGAGCAACCTGACCTAGTGCCTGATGTCTCTGCCCAAAGCAGAGGGGCTGGAACTGATTTTTAAGGTCCCATCTAACCCAAGTCATCCTATGATTCCATGATCGATGGTTAAGGAACTTAAAGGAACTGGCTTGTACAAAACTGTGTATTAGAGGTGTCTCCATAAATTTAAATTCTCAAAGACACACAAGTGTTCCACAAGCATGAAAGAGCAGTAGAAATTCTTCAATGTATTTGGATAACAGCAGTTGATTCTGTAAGAACTTGTACTTTAATATTTCTAACCTAAAACAAAAGTTAAATTTTGTACAATAAACAGTACATTAGAAAGTTATAACACAGAAGAAAACATCAAACAGTGAAATCTGATGGATGTGTATGGAATTAGCATCATACATTAGTCAGGATGTCAGAATCTGTCTTCTAGTGCCTCTTCCATTTGGTCAGGTTTAATAAAGGATTAAATAGATTTTAATTTTATGACCTCCTGACCACAGATTTGTTATGAATCCTTTCATGATGTTTTTGGGGCTTTGTTTTATTGATTGTTTTGTTGGATTCTTTTGCCATCCTACAAGATTGCTTCTGTCTTTCAGTTTCCTATTTCAAACTTCCTAGTTTCCACAACAAATTCTCAGCCTGTCACTTGTGATCAGAGTTGTTTTCAGTACACTTTTGTTCTCCAGCACTCAGTCTTCTCCTTCTAAATGTTCACCAGTTTGATCATGTGTCTATTTATTGCCTGATTCTTTGCCTGGCATGTTTAATTTCATTTAAACCATTGCCTTCCTGGTCAGTCCAATTGTTCATTATAGGTCAAAACTATAAACTGGTGGATGGAAAGTTGTACTGGTGCTTTAATATTAGCAACCACAAGCACATTAAGAAGACCTTAATGGTTAAAAATTAGGCTAAGTGAGAAAATGCAAGTATCTGAAGTGGGTATGGTGATTTTAACATTTGACTCGTAAAACTGAACAGAAAATATAATAGAAATATTTCATCAATTTTGTATTTAAAAAAAAAATCATTATCTCTATATAATGGGAGATCCAGCCTCCAAATGGGACTAATAGTCTGTTCATCAATATTTCTGTGACACCTGCAAGAAATTAGCCAAGCAATAATGGCTTAGTGCAGAAACTGCAAGAAAATGCCTGATAATTATACATTAAAAAAACATAAAAAGTATATAAATAACTCATTGTTTTCTGTCATTCCTGTGGAGGGGATATAGGTAGAAAAACATAAACTTATTTTTTAATTAATTAATATTCTTCTCAGTAGATGTGTATTTATTGATATGTAGAATCCAGTTCCAATATTTCTGTGCAATTTTATTTTAATAAATTTTATGCAAAATGTTAGCAACTTTTATTTATTTTTTTTTTTGCCTAAATGATTACATTCTAAAAGCCACTGGGAAAATGTTAGTTCATACCCATTCAAAATTGTGACATTGTTTAATTTTCTGCTAGGAAGAACAGAAAAAAAAGGCTTCTGTTTGCTCCAATAATAATCACAAAATAAATTCAATAGGGAACTTGTCTACTGATGCTGCAAACACCCAACAAACTCCTCATCCACAAGAAAGAAAGAAAGGCAATAAAAATGCCTTTCACTAGGTCAACACCTTTAACACAAAACAGATAAATACATTCAGTTTCTATCTAGCACAGAGCATTTTCTGACTGATCTTTAAAACACTGGATGTAACACCTTCATGTCCTTAAAATTGTTAAACATTTGGCAGCATGTTATTAGGCCTGTACATACCAAAAATAAACCTTGTTCTTTCCTTCCTGCTTTCATGCTCACATATTTCAAACAACCAAAGCATATGTAATAATGTTGCAAAGGGTTAGAGTTTAACACAGGATATTATTGTTAACATTCTAGCTTGTATATATTCCCTTCTGCATTTTGCATCCTAAATGCAGCAAGAGATGGGTTTGCATTCTGATAGAACAAAAAAATTACAAAGTTAAAACCAAGTCATGTTTTACATTGCTCTTTGGTGACATTTTTCTGTACAACGACCTAAAACTTCACAACTGAAATGTGCATATGCACTTATTCTTTGTTATTTCACTCCATATTTTACTCTGTATGAGCACTGCTCAGAAATAACTTGAACATCCCTGTGTTTCAACACCATTTTTGCCATAAATCCAAACCAAAACCCCATACAAACTACTAGGAGGAAAACTCTACCGTAGTCAAAATCAAACAATAGGTTTTAGTTAAATTTTAATGACTGTTCAGTTATGTTACTTTGCTGTGACTTAGACCACAGGGAGTCACTGCAGTACAAACAAGTCATTGAAGTACCTCTATAGGCCAATAGATTATGGGACACTTTAATGCTGAGGACATTATGTACATGCATGTGTGCTGGTTTTGCATTAATTGGTATTTGGTGAGAAGAAAAGAAGCCACCCACAGAAATGATTTTTCTGAGAGAAGCTGCTAAGAGCGTCCTCCATGCCTAGCAAAAACCAATAGCTGGCTAGCTTTGAGAACTGACAGCCTATTAAACCATTTGAGGGGCTGGATCCGCCTCTGTGAGATTCACATTTTAAAGACAGGCAAGCCTGGGAAATCTCTCTTGGCTTCTGGCTTTTGAAGAGGTGATGGGTGCTGGTCAGAGCAGCCTCGTGTGGCCTGTGCGGCCGGGCCGGGCCAGCTCCATGTAGCTGGGCTGAGATTTTCTGTCCCCTGAGGGGGGGTGAGTGGGCTGCCGAGCCCCTCACCGGGGAGTCCACCGGGCCCCATCCCACCGGGCTGCTGGTGCCACTGCTCAGCGGGGCCGGGCCCCTTCCCGGCAGAACCCGCCAGTCTTTTTCCAGTGGCACTGCTGGGCCATGCCAGCCGGGGGCTGTATCGGCGCTGGGAGCGGCCCCGAGGCCAGGAGCAGCCGGGGGCCGGGAGCGGCCCTGTGGCCGGAACTGCGGCGCCAAAAAATTGGCGTGACCAGGACAACATCCCGTGGTCATTGCCACCTCGGCGATGAACTTTGCTTGTTTAGCTGCTTTGAGCCAGCCATGCTTGCCATGAATAAAATCTCTTAAGAAATCCACCCCGGTTAAAATACTGTAAGTGTTTAGTTGTGTGCAGTTAATGTTCTTGTCCCATTTGTTAACCTTTGTTTGTTGTACCCTTTGTTTACCCCCACAGTTGTTATCAATGTTAATTACTTACCTGTTGTTGAAGTGTTTTAAGAGTTCTCTTATAAGATGTACCTCTACCCCATTTTCCCTTACTTCCCTGTTTCTATGTAACAACCCTGCCCCCTGCACTCCTGCCTCCATTCCCCGTCAGGAACCACTGCTGCTGCTCCCAGGGGGCTGTGCGCCCGAGGCATAGGCAAACTAAGGCACGCCAGACACCAAAACAACGAGCTAACAGGGGAATAAAAGGTCAAAGAGACATATCCTAGCAAGCTATGATGGAAGACCGTCTTTCTGCTTCACCTGAGCCTGCTTAAAAGTGGTCGCCATGGCCTAAGAGTGACCCCCTGGACAATGACCCAGAACAAGAGGGCTCCTGGCTCCTCCCGTGAGGACGGAAGGCCCAGCTCTGCAGTGTGTGCTGCAAAGCTGAGTTGTGCCTCCTCCTTGGAGCTGCCAGTGTGGGACCAGCAGTGCTGCAAGCGACCCCTTGGGACCCCACCCCAAGGCTGAGTCCTAACAAAGGCATAAAGCAGGAGTCCGTCTCCTGACCAATTTATTTCAATTCTGAGGACAGCAGAACAAAAATGGCAGCAGCAGCTTTCCTATCTTCCGGCACTTTGTATGAAGAAAAGGGCTGAGTGGAGCTGGCGGCCGGCACGGCTGGCACAGTGTTGATAGAGGCGCCGTGATCAGCAGTCAGAGACGCAGCGAGCGATCTCCCTGATACACAGCCTGGGTGAGATCAACCTTTCAGCACTGCAGAACTCTATAAAAACTGTTTCAATTGATGAAGCTTGAGAACAAATTAACCTACGAACAACAATTCCTTCCTGAATCAGGAAAAGGAAAGGGTGAAGACATGTAAGGAAAAACAACATGGGACAATGAGATCAGTAAAGAAGGAGTCAAATTCTAGTTAGGAGAGGATTGAGTGGATGCCTTGGTCTTGTGCTGACATTCTCTTTGTAAGGCTACGGTGAAGATATATTTTTGATATATCAGACTTTGTTTTTTCCCTGTAATTCATGATGTGCATGGGGGGGATGTAGCATTCACCTGAAGCTGGTGACAAAAGGGCATTCTTGCTGGAGCAAGTGGATGCTGAAAATCTGGGATCCAATGAGAAGCTTGAACAGAGAGAGATGAGAAACTTTGCCCCAGAGACAGAAAAAGAAAAACCTCTGCTCCCAGAGATTAAATACGCTGCAAGGCACGGGAGGGACTTTCACACTGTGAACAGATTTTTCTTTCCCAGGCAGCTGATTCGCTGTAACATTTGAAGCCACAAGAGAACTGTTTCTTGTGGAGAAGTCTCCATGGCATGGAGAGAGAAACTCCTCTCCCCACAAGAACTGATGAAAGACTATTATGGATGTGGTACCTGATCAAAAGTCTCAGGTTTTGTCTCTACATTGTCAGTGGAAAAGAAAATAGGTTGTGGGGAGGGGAGGAGAAGTGTTCTGAAGGTTTTATTCTGATTCTTCTTATTATTTTAGTTCTGATAATAAAGTTTTCTTTAAATTTTAAAGAAAATCTTTTAAATTTTGAGCCTCCTTTACCCTCCTCCTAATTCATATCGCACAGCAGGAAGTGAGTAAATAATTCTGGTAGATGCATTGATGATTTTAGCAAGTGCTAAACCCACTAGAGATGGCATCTTTATGTAGTTTCTGAGATCACCTCTACAAAATCTTTGTTCAGATAGGAGAATCTGCCTCCAGGCTGTCTGTTTTCCCACCTTGCAAAGTAGACCTGAGACTGATTTATATTTTTCAGACATTGAAATTAAATGTTCAAGAAACTAATTGAGAATATTTACTACCCCTTGCAATATCTTAAGATATTGTTTGATTATAATCACAAATAATTATTTATCAAGGTAACAGCTAGAAAATTTGCCTTCTTAATATGAGTGTTGGTAGCAAAGCATCACTTCAACATTTACATTTAATTTTCACTTTTATTTCTATTGCCTCTAATTATAGTGAGCTGGTAACAAGAGAGAAAAAAAATAATTATTAGTTGTAAAATCAATGCTGTAGAAAATGGATTTTAAAGGACAATCTAAATGCAGTGCTAAATGCAGTTAACATTTGAATGCTGAATTTTCATTGCTAAGTATGATAAAAGTGTATTAGCTCATACTATCCTATATATAATTAGACTAGCATTTCATTGAGAAATTGTACAGAATCCTGTTAGGGGTCTTCCAAGCTTTTAAGCTATTGCACTTTAAGTGTAATCTGTCTCATGGTGATTCTTTCTGTAAAATATCCTGATAACCTTGCTATTCTATTCCATATATCTTTGTCATAAAGGTATACGTGTGTCTGTGCTTATGACAGACCAGAACATCTTCATTTTTATATACCTGATAATCCCAGTGGTCAGATTCTTAATGGTGTGTAACTGCTTTGCAGATCTCCTTGTAGTTTGTAGTTTCCATATTGTCCACATGTAGTCAGCTGGTTCCTTACTCATCTGCTACGTATTTCACACAAAAGATTGCTAAGAAATTGCTGGAGGGAGCACAGCCTTCTCAGTTTGATTTCAGATTTTTTTGCAACAAAATCATTGCAAACAATGGTGAATTCTAATATTGACTCATATCAATATCAATCAGGGAATTGCTATTACAGGGAATTATGTGTGTGTATTTTAGAGAGCAAATATTCTAAGATTTTAAGAAATTTATCAAAAAATGAAGTGGGAATTTTATAATTGCAAGCCAAGATCACATGTATATTAATTCTGGAAAATCACAGACTTCATGTTTAAAAAAAGACATTCCCAGGTAGCACTACCACTTCTTTATTGAGCTCTCCATTGGCTTGCTGAAGCTTGAAATTTCCTTATCCTTAAGTCAATGAGGTGATGTCTGTACAGTATCTTAAACAACTTTCCAGATGGGACCAAAAGTGATTTGGGAATAGGGATGTATGGTAATACTGGACTTGGACACATTTTCGTTGGGTGTTTTGTGTTAGTTTTGGGTTTTTTGGGGATTTTTTTTGTATTTGCTTGTTAATAAAATGACCGAAGTAAGCCATCTTTAATATCAGGTTAATAACTGCTCTGAGAAAGGTTACATTAATACATTAGCAATAAAAACTACCAAATTTAGGACATTTTTCTAAAGATAGATGACCAAAATAGAAAATAAATTGGGTACTGGACAATATCTATCAATAGGAAGTTAACCAGAGCAGGACCTGATCATACAAAGTCAAATTCAGCAATATAAAAATAATAATAATATGATCATAAAATAACCTCTTATTGTGATAAAACACATCCTTTAAAATAGAATCCTACATTTTTATAAACACAGGACTGAGAAATTGTCAAAAACAGTAAAGGAGGTTGATGGTGTTGTGGTCTGATGTTGGTTGGGTATCAGGTGTCCACCAAGCTCTTCTATCGTTCAGCAGAAATACGGGGAGGGGGGAAATAAGGAAAGAACCCCAGCCCTCATGGGTGAAGGTAAAGACAGTTTTAAAAGCAAAAGAAAAGGTCATGTAGGGAAGGAAAGTAAAATTCTGCACCTCCCATCATCAGGTGATGCCCAGCCACTTCCTGAGAAGCAGGACTTCAGCTGTGAAGGTTTTGCACCCCTCTTTCTCCTCCTCTTTTCTCAGCATTCAGATCTGAGCAGGCATCACACGCTATGGCATACCTCTTTAGTCAGAGTGGGCCAGTTGCCCTGGCTGTGTCCTCTCCTGGGGTCTTTCCCACCCTCAGATTACAGGTGAGGGGGGATGTTGGAGAGTCATTCTTGGTGCTATGTGAGCCTAAGCTCTGGTGTGTTATCAATACCTTCCTAGCCACCAATGCAAATGCAGCACTCTGAGGGCTGCTGTGGGGAAAATTAAGTCTGTCTCAGACAGACTCAGTACAAATGCAAAATTTGCTATCCTAATTTTAGCAATTATTTTTGTATACATAATGAAGATATTTTCTGTTAGGAGAATGAAGACTCAGAGAAGTAAAGCAAAATTGTGAGATTTGATCCCTCCCAGTTTACAGCTCTGTAACATCTTACCATATCAATGCCTCATAACAATATTTTCAGAAAGAAGTAGAGAAGTTTTAGATAAGCAGTTGAGAGAAATTTGCTCTGAATGCTTCTTCCTAGGCAGGTCTTCCTTCTCCACCCTGTAGAGACAGAAAGAAAACAAACAAAACACTAAATGAAATCCAAATATGATAATGATTACTTATTAGCTGCTGTTTACTCACCCTGCAGATAGATTCTTCTATATCCAAAGTCATTCAGCCCTCATGAGATAATAACAATTAACATTCTTAGAGCAGATTAAAAATTTAATTAAATTTTTTTGAAAAGCTGAAATGGTCAAATGGAAAAAGCAAGCTGAACATAAGTACCAAGGACTACTTTCTATGATTCTAAATTGAACCTATGCTTTGCCAGTCTTTTGCTGTGATATTTGTGGAAAAAAAAATGACTGTTTACTTTCTGATTTAACTGTAATTCAATAATTACCTAGATTGTCTTTTCCTATCACTATTTGGTTTCAAATTGAAGATCAAAATATGCATAATTTGTATGTTAGAAAAACAGTGAAAACACTTATTTTTCAACTCTGTAAGTTAAAATACTTTAAAAAATACTTTTTTATCTTCACCAAATAAACAAATATGTGATATCTAATTTTTTACTAATAATCTAATGTTTTACTTTGTTTTTACTATATACAAATGAACCAGAAATAGAGTACAGTTTATTAGGTCTGTTCTTTGCTTTTTCTCATCATTATTCCCTTTATAATCCTGAGAATAATTTGTGATAATGACATGAATCTCTTGTTTGAGTTGTTCTCCTTTCATCTAACTATTTATGCATTTCTATTTTATGAGTGGATAATGAGAAATAACAAGTAAAGATTTGCAAAGATGTGCAAACATATGAAACACTGTACTGTCAGCCTGCTCAGATACAAAAGGAATGTTTTCAAAACTGTTAGCTGAAAATATTCAATTTATAATTCTGTATCTGCACAAAAAATATACACATTTTTCTTAAGAAAAAAATATATTTTAGAAAAGAAAATTTTCTTTTTGATGAGTGCAAAAATGGTATAGAGAGGAATCCTTTAGGTACACTGCATACTCAGCTGCTGAAGAATTCTGTGTGACTGAAGGACATTCAGGTTTTGAGTGCTCAGGTGTGAAGTCTGTCTGTTTAATTTTGAAAGAAACGTTTATGCTTCAGGTTTTTGTTCTAGTTTTCCTTACTCCACTGTGTTAAGAAAGACTTATTTACAGTTTTCTGTGAGGTATGTTGAACAATTTTCAAATAAATAAAAAAAATAAAAAAATACCATATTTCTGTATCAAAATGTCCCATTATTGCCATATTTGAGATTTGAAGATGCTCCTCAGGTTGTAGAATTTGTATGTAATGCTCTGTAGGAAAAATCTGAATAAGAAAAAAAGAAATTTTTTACATGGTTTTAGTTAATTTCTTCATGGTAGCTTCTTTGGTGCTGTGTTTATAATTTGATTACATGGGTATTTTGGGTTTTGCTGAGCAGTTCTCACACAGGGTCAAGGCCTTTTCCACTTTGCACACCACCCACTAGTGATGTGGGAATGCCCAAGAAGCTGGGAGGGCACAGAGCCAGGGGAGCTGACCCCAGCTGCCCAGCAGGATCCATATGGATCACGCTCAGCAATTAAAGCTGGGTGAAGGAGAAGAGAGACACATTTGGAATCATGGTGCTTTTCTTGCCAAGCCACTGTTATGCAGGATGGAGACCAGCTTTTCTGGAGATTGCTGGACTGACTGCCTTTGGGAAGTGGTGAATTAATTGCTGATTTTTCTCTCATGAATTTTCTCACTTTAAACTTCCATTTCTCTCCTCATCCCACTGAAGAATGATAATTGAGCAGCTCCTCTGTGGGGCTGAGCTGCCCACCTGGGGTTAAGCTACAAAAATATGGAAGGTAAAAATGGTCATTTCACAGGGGGACTCCAGAAGAAAATTAAGCACATTTTTAAAATTTTAGGGAAAACTTGAATATTCCTTTTGAGTGTATATATATATATATTTTTTTTAAATCTAGCTCTGATGGGAAGTACAGTTATCATAAAATGCCTTATCTTTTTTTTAATTCCCTGTTATTTTTTCTAAAGGAGAAGATAAATCTATCAAGCTGTTTCTTTATACCTGATCTCTTTTGACTTTTTCCAGCTATTTCCTGAAGTTGATCCTCATGATTAATATCCTTGTCAGGAACGTCACTGCTGTTTTCCTTTGTGCTGCCATCCCTTTCAGCTTTGGCTGTTTATTCTCAACATGCCCCCACTGATGTGGGGCTCTGAGGAGGCACTCATATCCAATGTCCAGAAGTTGCTGAGGTTCAAGTGATCTTATCAGTGAGTCAGACTTCACTTGGGAAGTGTTAGGCACCACATGACTTTTAAAAGCAGATACTTAATCACACAGGCACACTGACTGAGAGGGAAGATGGAATTGATAATAGATAGCTGTCTACCCCTGTGGCATTTCCACTGTGAGAGGATGGTCTGCTTATACCAATATGCTGTCTGTATCAGAACATGATGAAACCAAGAACACTGATACACTTATCAATTGTTTAAGCCAGAGCTTGCTTTCGTAGCACACTGTTGCATTTGTGCAACATAAACAGACAGACGATGGAGACAGAAGGAAATAAAAGGGAACAAATAAATTAATAGAAAAAAATAGAACATGCCACAAAGAAAGCAAAAGCTGAGGGATTTTGCTACAGGTATCTTGCTTGGTTTTGTTCTGACATATGACAGAAAGAAGGTTAAGAGTCAGAGAGCTTCTGAGCAGAGGATGGTTGGGGATGGACAACTCCTTAGAATTTTGTGTGATTATTGTCTGCAGTAACAACAGACGTCTACATTGTCTCATTTTTGAGCCTGAGGACAGATGAGAAAATCAGTGACTCAGGATAGTACAGCCTTATGCAGGTTCTTGCCCTCCTCAGCTGTGTGCAGTAGAGACCACAAAGGGTCTGCACCTCACAACCTGCTCAAACAAACTCACTCAGGATTCCAGTTTGACTGAGCCTGGTCTAATGTCCATGAGATGCTGAGGGAGACAGTGACCATGGACTTGGCTAACAGCCTTTTTGCTCCTACTGTATTAGTATCCATGGGAACATTCCAAGGGCAAACATGCTCTGTGAGGCACAGAATAAATTAATCAGTTATGTCTGTGGTATATGTGCTTATCTGTAAACTATGAGGATTGAATAAATCCACCGAGGTAATGGCATTCATGTATTTCTCACACACATACACTGCCTTTACACACCTCAAGGAGAACTGTATTAGTCAGTTCAATTTATTTCTCAGAAATCTTAATTTCTTTCTGTCTGATTTACAATATTGCCTCAGAGATTGTCCACAGTAAGTTTTATATTTCTGTGAAATTCCACAGAAAGAGATTAATTGGAGGAGACTCATTCCAATATATTACCCTGGTAAAAAGTAGATGGATATTTTATTGTAACACCAGAGTCAGTTCTGAGTATTCTGCTTTTTCCAAAATACAGGTCAGCTGAGTATGTGGCTATTTATTATTTCCTCCATGCAATTTATCAGCTAAATTGTACCATTGGTGCTTTCCAAGTGTAGCACCCAAGTTCAACCACAGAAAGCTCACAGCTTTTCAGAAAAGCCCAGCATAGGGAACAACCACTTCCAGAAATCTGGAGCAGCTTTCCTGTCCTGGTTTGAGAGTGCTGGAAAAGTGGAATCTGAGCAGTTGTAAGAAGCTCAGGTTAGATGTCACCACTGGTGCTACTTCAAGGAGACATTCAAATGGTTCCTAACTATTTGTTGACCTTGACTTCACTCCAAAATTTTAGGGTAAATGAAAGACAGGATCAAGAATTTAGAGATACACAGAGGAAGAGCTAATGGCACATCAGAGGAAATTATATAAAAAAGTTACAAGATCATTTGTATCTTGATGTCTCACAAATTTAAGCAAAATTCCTATGCCAAACACATTATTATATTTAACGAAAAAAGACATAACAAGATAATAGTGATAAAAGAGAAGCAACACCAAGTTAAGAGGCAAGCAAAGATTTTAAGTAAGATAGCATAATGCCATCTTCAGTTAATCAGTAATATTTCAAATCTGGAACATTTTTTTTATGAGTCAAAGAGAGAAAGACAAAGTGGAATTATATTAAATTTGCATATTTTAATTACCTGGTAAATATAACCTTGACTAAACCAGGGAAAGAATAGAATCATGACACCAGAACCCAAATCACATAAAGCTGTATTTTTTTCATTCAAACATTCTACTTATTTCAGGAAACCAAATTCTGATTTCAGATATAACACTATGACTTCAGCATCTTACCCAATATAAAAAAAAAAAATCTTTTTAAAAAGCAAATTATATTTCTTTCTTATTATTCTTTAGCTATGACATATTAGTCATTGCATGTTGATAATTTATATTAATTTAGTTGGATATGCTTTTTCAGTACTTTTATTCTTTTCACCTGGGGCTCTATATATACTCAGCAGTTAAGATTAATCTCTGTTCCCCCATCTTTTTTCTATTAAATATTTGTTTTGGATTTCTGAGTCCACACAGCTGTGGTAGCAAGAATTTATTCAGATTAGGTAATTTAAACTTTGTTAGTCACCAGGATCACAGAATAATGTAGATTACAAATGGTATATGATTCAACAGTGTTGTAATGGGTGGATGCCAACCAGCAGTTGAGTTTCTACACAGCCATTTGGTCTCTCCCTCGCTCTTATGGGTTATCCCTCACCCTTCCCTAGTGTGATCAGGGGATCAGGGAAGAAAATAGGAAGAACAAAAGTGAGAAAAGTCATGGTTTGCGATGAAAATAGATTAATATGTGAAAGGAAAGGGGGAGAGGTAAGGGTTCAGATACCAAGCAGATGGAACAGAAGAAATCAGACCAAAATCTAGCTAGTCTCCAAGCAATGGCCTCCTTGAAAGCCAAAATGTTCTTACTCCAACTCTTTGTGAGGATGACACCGTGTGATAATAAATGGCCCTTTGGCCAGTTTGGGTTATTTATTCCAGCTATGTTTCCTGCCAGCCTTTTACCCACTCATGCTTGATAGACAGGGAGTAAAGTAAGAAAAAGAGAAAGCCTTGACACTATGTAAGTATTGTTTGCAAGTATCAAAACATTGATGTGTTACCAACACTGTTTTAGCCATAAATCCCAAACATCATACAGGCTGCTATGAAAGACAACTAGCCCAGTCAGACATAGACCAAGTGTTTCAGATCCAATAGATTCTATTCAAAACAAAGTATCTTTTCAATGAATTTATTCAGCTTTTGTGCTCATTTGGCTTGGAGTTTTATATATTGACTCATATCTTTCCATGGATATATCAAGCCTCTTTCTAAACAGGACCTATACAAAGTCATCAGGGTATGCTTTGAAGACTGCTTTCAGTTTAAACTAGCCTCATGTTAACCAAGATGTATTGCAAGAGTTTGGGTTTATCACCAGTTTTTTAGAAGGTTCCAAGTACAGCAAGTTAATACGAAGCTTGTCTCTTGGTTATCTAATGGCTGTACAAGCAGAATGTTTAACAAGTACAATTACATTACATAATTGCATAAGAATCGCTGTGTGGGATTAGACAAAATCTTATATCAGAAACAATACTGAAAGGAATAGAATAGAAATAGTATTCTATTCTTGCCATATATACATGAGGGACAAAAAAGAGTTATTAAAAGTGTGGCAATAATTATATGGCATTTTTATCTTTCTAGATTGTGAGCACAATCTTACCAACGTACCCTGCTTAACCAGCATAAGGCAAAAGAATAACGAGGTTTTGTAGATTAATATGTAGCATAATCATGGCAAAGAACATGAGGTTCTGTTTGCAAGTCATTGCTACTCTCACCATAGTTTCTACTTTTCTGCTTCAGAAGGCAAGATATTAATATTTTTCCATTTTGACTGACACAGCAATATGTAAATCACACAATTGACACAGAATCTGTTCCAAGAATATTTTTTTAATTACCTTTTCTGTAATCAAATGCAACTGAGCATGGTGCCAAGGGTGATTTTTGTTCATACGTCACATAAATGCAAATCCCACAGAAACATGATCAAATTTCAGCTATGTCTTTCATAGCTGTGGGATAATGCAGGACTAGATATTTCTCACTTTAGTAAATTTTGTTTCCTCCTATTTAGTGGAAAGCACTGCAGGTGCATTGTATGCAATTAAGTGGATTTACACTGATACTTTTTCTTATAAATGCAAGTGTTTCATTTAAGTGGTTCCACTCAAAAATAGCCCTTTGCCTTTCTCCAGATTTCCAAACCCAGATTTTAATCTCCTCTGATTTAATGTTTAAAGGCAAATGTACAGTCTCCAAACAAACAAACAATCAAACAAACAACTACTGACATATACAAATTTTCCTTTTTTTTTTTTTCTAGAGGAGATAATATCTGCTTCAAAGATCCTGCAAAAACACCTGCAAAGGGTGTTTCTTGCTATTTATAAAAATAATCTCTGTCATTCATTGAACTAGGAGAAAGAGACAGTAGTGCTCTTTAGAGTTATTTTAGTAGTTATTTCAATAGTATTATTGTTTTTTGGAACTTGGAAAGCATCATGATGTTGCAGTGAGTATACCATTAGCAAATGGTGCCTAAAAGGAGACAGGCAAAGATGATTAGGCAGTTCAGCATTGACAGCTCTGATATATACATTGCTGTAGAAGCTAGAGGAGGCTAGACATCTCTTTTGAAATCAGAAAAAGGAAATACTAAAAGTAGATGACATTTCAAGATATTATCTAAAGAGATATCATATTTCCTCTTAATTTCCTATAGGGATTATCTTTCCAAATCAGATCTTGCTGCACAGCCTTCCTCTTATCCCATCCTTAAAGCAGTCAGTATAAGATGCTTCAAATAGAGGGAGAGCATAAATGGAAAAACTTACTTACAGACAAAGCTTGATCTAAACTGGATAAAATGTATTCTTCTGATCATAATTTAATGGCATTTAGTTATTTTCTCCACCTAAATATTTACCAACCATTTTCATGTTCTGTCTGAACTACTTGTAAGCTATTGGCTTCCATGCCAGATTGAGTTAAAAATAATGTAAAGTTGTATTTATTTTCACATCTTTTATTTTTCTCTTTCCTTGGGTTTCAGAACTGCAGAATGAAAAAAGAGGCATTTTATAATCCATTTTAAAAATATGTACCTGTATTTTGAACTGTGTAAATCTGTCTTAAAGTACTCTGATACTTTCTATATTTCTAACATTTATCACCAAACTTTTGATCTCATCTACCACAATATAAAGGTGTTGTTATAATTGCATCCATTATTAGAAAGGTGTGGTTGTTAACTTCATTTTTTTTCTTATACAGTCTAACATAAATTCTTTTCTAACCACTGGTGGTCACTGCTTTACACTAATGACAGTATGGACTTGATAATTTCCCCGAGTTGATTCAGCTAATTTAACATGATCAATGTGTATAATTTTTTTATGTCATCTCTTGTTATGTGTACTGCTGTGGTTTTGCTCCTAGAGAATTTTGACTACCATCCCATTCATATCTGATGGACTGTTAGGTCCCCCAGGAGTCTTCACAGCTTTCTATGCCTAATGTATATTTTTGTGGTATGCCATTTTGTCAGCTTCTTTTCTAGATTGTTAATTGCACATTCAACACAATCCTAGCAATCCTATGTAAGTCTTCTTTTAAGGTAAGATTTAGTGACTGATGTTTGGGGCTTAGGCAGTGCTGTGTTTAGTAAAGCCAGAAGTATTCTCACTGTCACTCATACCAAGTTTCAAGACTAAGTAAAAATCTCTGGAGGCCCTTCCAAAAGCCTCTAACTCACTTGTTTTCTACTTGTCTGCAGCTCTGTGTGAAGTATTACACATTCAGGTCTGAGACATATTCCTTGGTGTCATTCCAGTGACAATTCCATTCCCCACCTTTCTATTCACAAGAGCAGAAGTATCAAGGGAGCCCTTCACACTCAATATACACACATGCACCCAGTGCATGGGGTACATAACAACATAAATTGTAAGATTGGCCATGGCACCAGACCTTAGAAATTCATTTGACCAAAGCACTGAACAAGAACATGTTCAGAAAGGGATTTTAATTTTGTCCAAACTTTTTTGCTCAAAAAAGTTTTTCAGTGTTAGCAAACAGCAATAATAAACATAATTGAAGACAGAAATGAAATCAAATGTGAGGGTGCAAAGTGTTGCTAAAATGTCTGTTTCTTGCATTTAATGAATGATATAGGAAGAACTATAAGAATCCAAATCACTAAATGCAAATGACTGTATTTGACTGAATATACTGTAATTTAACTGTAGTCTACTGATTTCAGTGTTACCTAGAAAGAATCATGACTGTGTTGGATGTACATTTTTAACATTCTCATCAATATAAATATGAATCAAGGAAAGCTATGTAATGCTGGTGAAAATCTTCTACTTATTTTAGATTCTCAAAAATCCATATTTTCCTCCTATTTCTTATTTGCACATTTCTTGCTTCTGACATAATCCATTGATTTCTTTATTATTTGAGTGTCTTTAGACAGTTATTTCTATTCTGATTCTCCCTCCACTGTTTCAAGAGACTTTCACTTTTTTTTTCTGTTCTGCAAGAGTTTTTTTCCTCCTTTTTTATTTTTTTTTCTCTGACATCAGTGTATTTGGGGTTCTCTTAGTTTCATTTAGAAAACATTTCTTCTTATTTAAAAGATATCAGATTGGATCAGAACCCTTTAATTATTTTTCTTTGCTCTTGCTTCATTCCTATTTTATTTTTGTTTAAGGGTATACAATTCTGTTCCAACTTAATTTTTTCAATACACATCTTTAATTAGCTGGTGTTCCGAGTCCAAGAAGTTAAATTACCTTATGTTTCATTAAGAAATTTTAATTTGCATTGTTACTTGCCATTAATTATCTTCTGTTGTTTTAAATTCCCCTTTGGAATTGTTATCTTGCAAAGTAAAATTTTGCCATGTCTTGTCTCCATACAACACTGAACTCAATACTCAAACCCAGGATTTAACTATATACTCCAAAAACCTTAATGACTTACATTTAAGGACACTCTCTTTTGTGCTTTAAATTATAATAATTCAAGAGACCTAAGAAACCTGGTCCATGAGCCCCACTACTCTGTGTATGCTTAAAAATGCAACTAGTAGGCAAAGTAATTTGTAATTTTTGTACATAAAAGGATGCAAACAAAAATATATTGTGAAATTCTGGAAAGAAATATGAAGAATCAGAATTTGTCTTCTACACAACTGAGCAAAACCTTTTCTAACCTCACATTTTACTTATTCTTGTAATTTTACTTCTATAAAAATATATGTCACATACTCTTCTATGGAAAAAAGAGGGTTTTTTTCCTGATTTCAATTTTTTAGTAAAATGGAAATAATTGTTAAGCACCAGCATTTTTTGTTAAAGGTTCCAAGAAAAAGAACATAGCTTATACATTTTCATCCTATCTTATCTAACATAAAAACAGCTCAGATTTTTTGTAAACACTTTTACCTTAATGGTATCTTGAGAGCAACTAAGTTGATTGTTAACTAAGTAAATCTTTCACTTTATTCAAATCAAGCAACATTTGACTACACTGAGTTTCTTTATATAATATTGAATTTCTATTACTTGACTTCTTTATGTTTTTCTGCTTTTAAAAACACTTTCTCATTACTTACTTTTAATATACACTAATAATAATTTAATGGCTACTGTAGCATTATTGCAGCATTAGAGTTGCTGGCATTCACATCAATGCATGGAAATTGAGATTAAATCTTTTGTTCCCAAAAATTCACAGAGACATCCTGAGATTTCAGACAGAACCTAATTTGAAATATGCCAGTCTGGGGTTGAAAAAACTCAGTTATACAGTTTTAAGTTTCCACCACAAAAATCCTAAGTCACTTCAAAAATATTTAAATACACCCATTGTTTCTTTGTGTTTTAACCTGGACTAAGAGTGGCCACCATCTTCAAAAACTGAGCCATAATGGACAGCCTGATAAATACCTCTGATAATATTGGTTATATGCATTCTGAAATTCTATCACTACTACTGGTTCACATCAGGACTTCTGCTTTTGCTTTAGTATTTCTTGAGACAGAAATATGATCATTTCAGGTAATATGAAATGAAATTTGACCTGGCTATTAAGTCTTTTTTTATAAATATTATGCACCTATATCTCTCAGCTCCTATGCAAAAGTTCCACCTAGATCAACAAAACCTGAGGAAAATTGCTATAAAATAAATGCACCATATACTTATATTCTCAGTTTTTCTTGGCCCTTTTAAAAATATCTCAGCATTACCTGAGCAAATGATTCTCTGAATTTTTCTTTCTTTGAAATTTTTATTTGTCAAATATTTTTTTAAATATTTTTAACTAACCTAAGCAAAAATCCAAACTAAAGAAGGCTGCAAATCCTTTTTGTCCTATTTCTCCTCACCAAGGTTATCAATAATAGATACCATCAGAAGCTAAGCTGAAAGCATTAATACTGATACCCACATCACTCTGCAAAATGTCAATATTGCAAAGAGAGAATCAAAAGACAAATTTGAATAGCTGTGTAAGTGAACTCCCTCTTCAGTAAATGTGCAGTCTAAAGTGTGTTTCGGTGTCAGAAAATAAATACCAAAGAATTTCACATTTCAGAATTAATTTTCCTGCATTCATTAGTATAAATACATGCAGGGTTGAATTCTCTAACATAGATATTATGTTTTTTCATTGATTTCATTAACCATTGCTCATGTATTTAGTCTTAGCAACATCAGTTAATAAATTGCCTGTGTGAGCACCAATATGCACAGCTCTAAACAGTTCTGAATGCTCAAAAGAAATGCTTCTATATGAAATGATTCAATATTTGATTGAAAAGAAATGCAAAGGATTTTTCACAAAAATGAAGAACTACAATTAAACAGATGAATTTTGCTGCTATTTATGTCGTATCAAGTTTATTAGCTGTGAATCAATTACCTCACAATACCTCTATATATCTTTTATTGATATTCTAGAATCTGAACAGGGTTTAATGAATAGACCAGAATATATCCAGAATATAAAAGAAATTGTTTTATTGAATGATAAAAATGTTAGCACTTATTATGCCTCTTGTAAAATCTTATGTATTTTATTCATTCAAATGGAAAAAGAATCAATATGGATAGAAAATATCTGTAAGTTATTTATTAATATATTTGTTTCTGTTTCACATAATATAATATTCTCCTTGTAGATATGTGAATCCATTATGAAACACTTCTAACATTAAGGAAAGTTAAACACCTCTTAAATCAGCAGAATGCCAAGGGATGCTCTGGAGTCTATCACTGCAGGTTTTTAAGAGTATCTTTGACAAACCAGTTAGGAACATTTTAGTCAGAATTTACCTTGCCTTAGGGGAGAAGGTAGGATGAGGTGACCCCTTGAATTTCCCTCCAGTCCTATTTTCAGTGATTCCTACCACTTTCAGCAACATTATTTATTTTGACAGTAAGTGTATTCCAGGAAGTGGAATCCCCTATATCAACGATTTCCAGGATCCTTTCCAAAGCCTTTGCTGTTTACTAAGATTTCATTTGCTTGGAACTGCAGCAAACTAATTTGAAGTATATTTTTTATATATGTACATATGGTTGTGTAGTTGTCAGCACTTGTTGGCACTGAATTTATTGTTCTTTATACATTTAGTCTTGCCCTGTGTCTTTCAGGTATGAGGAGGACGCACTAGAAAAGAGTGTCCGCTTATCCCCCTGTGACTTTTCTATGCTCTGATGCTTAGACTGAAGGTCTGCATACACTGGGGGCGAGATGTGGTGGGACAGACTCAGCCTCAAAGGCAGGAGGCAACAGGCACATGGCTCAATGGCCACTGTTCTTCCCAGGATAAGCCTCAGCCATCATCCTCTCCCCACCTCTGTGGCCCTGTCCCCCGTTTCTTTGAGCTGCAGCATCTTCTCCCCAACACCCAAAATGCCACGTCAATCTTTTTTTCTTGCAGAGAAGTAGGAGGGAAGAAGCAGATTCCATTATCTTACTGTTCACATAAAAGTCCTAGCACAGTTTGCTGCTCAGTGACAGATTTCTAATCAACCAGAAACTTTAACAGCTCCATTTCTTTTCTATTTTATTCTGCACTAGCTTGTTCTTCTCTTGATCCACCTTACAGAAATATTTTAATGACACTTTTTCAGTCTAAACATTTCAGACTTACAGAAATCTACTTCTTTCAACTCAAATGTGGTCTCCCTCTCCCCCCACTTTTTTTAATTCATTCCTGTATCAATTAAATTATACTTTGAAACTCATGAGTGGTACTTAGTCACTAAGCTCCACTGACTTTTAATTAAAGGTGGGTGTCTAATTGCCCAGAGTGCAACTGAAAATTGCCCAGAAGCCTTTCTTATACATACTCATTCCTTTATCAATCTCAAATCCTTCTTCTTGTACAGTAGGTTCAGAACATAATTTTCTCTAAAAAATCCTTAATAATTTTCATAAAAATGAAACAAAAGGCATAAGAGCACAGAGGCCAACAAGACCTTCACAACTCTCCAAATTTCTCTGTCAGTGTAGTATGACATTCATAGAAGAAGTGTGCTCTGCTCCTGTAGATATCATTGAAAAATATTCATTTGATTTGAATAACATATAGTCAGTCCCATAATGGGTATAAATCCTCTCAGAAATTACAATAATAATAACTTCAGTAGTTCGTTCCTACTAATTATCTCAGATCTTCCATTAACTTTATTAGAAGTACTGTATTTTTAATAAAAGGAAGACATATACCTAAATTCATCATGGACTTTTGAGAAATTATGTTCAGTTCTGCCTTACAGATGACCTTGGGGATATACACTTATTAGTGTGAAATGACACAAAAAAGTTTGGGTGGAAAGAGAATGGTTTATATTCCTACATTACACTCAAGCCATGTTAAATAAAAAAAGAGAAGGAACATTTTCCATGCTTGAAGGTTTCTAGGAGATTATGGAATCCTAGAATCACTTAGGTTGGAAAACAATTTTAGATCCAACCATTAACAAAAGATTACCGAGTCCACCACTAAACCATGTCCCTAAAGTGCCACATCCACAGATTTTTAAAATACCTCCAGTGTGGTGACTGCATCACTTCCCTGGGCAGCCTCTTTCAGTGTTTACTAAACATTTTGGTGAATAACTTTTTTCCTAATTTCCAGTCTAATCCTCCTCTGGTGCAACATGGGGGCATTTTTACTCATCCTATCTCTTGCTATTTGGGAGAAGAGGCGATGATTCAACTCACAATAACCTAATTTCACATGGTTGTAGAGAACAATTACAGCCCCCCTGAGCCTTCTTTCCTCAGCTCTCTCAGTGACCTCTCACAAAATTTCTCTGGATCCCTCATTTCTCTTCTTTGGCTACAACGACAGACCACAGAAAATGAAATTGCTTTATTCAGCAAGGATCCACTAAATGTTTGGAAAAGATCACTGCCCAGCTTCTGCAGAGTTCCTCAGTCTTTGAAGAAACCTGCCATTTGCTAACTGTGGCCAAAATAAAGCTGGATGAGCAATGAAATTCTCAGTGCTGAGTGACACCAACCAATTCTTCCATCAGTTATCAAGCTTTGCTTCATATAACTATGATGAGGCATAGTTCCTGCAGGAAAGAATTAGGAAACAAACACCATGAAGGAAAGAAAGGAGAAACATCAAAAAGTGTTCCATGAGTTCAAGATTTTTAAATGAGTCTTGCAAAGAAACAAAACTGCAATTACTGAAAGAGTATATATATATATATACTATATATATATATAATTTCTTTTAAAAGAACAACAAAACAAACTACCAAACAAAAAAACAATACCCAAAAAAACCCATAAAAAACAACTCAAAACACCACAGATGCAGTGCCAGAAGGTTATTTATTAGGCAATTATGTTCTGCCTGGAGTGATTGTAAGAAGCTAATACCACACAAAGCAGTATTAATATTTATTTAATAGCTGTTAGCAAGCTTATTTTAACTATTATATATTGGCTTTTCCACTACAAAATGTTGTTTTTCAATGAGGGAAAAAAAAGGATTTTTATTAAATCGAGACAGTGGTGGAAAAAATTGAATGCCAAATAGAAGCAGGAATTGGGAAGACTAAATGATCAAAACAGCCTAAATGTATTAGTGCTTTAATTATTCTGACTGTAGTTTTTTAGTGAAATATTTGCCAAATTTCAAATTGTCACATGTAAACTTGTAAATATTGCAGAAGTTGTGGGGGTTTTATAAGGGAAAACCAATTTTTGAAAATTTCAAATTCTGTGCTTATCACAGTCAAAATAGTGAAAAACAGTTGCAAAATCTGATTAATATTAAAAGAACCCAATATACTTCCTGATTTGTTATTTGTGTATGAAGGATTTTACGTATATTAATTCTATTCTTCCTTTAATTTCCATCTCATCTTACATAAAAATTATGACTTCTTAGTTAAGTACTCATTTTTATTTGGATTTCAAAAAAAATGTAACTTGATAGATGAAAACAATTGTGATGACCAATTTGAGAATTTCCTTAACCACATCACTTCCATTGCTAAGTTCTCCAGTGCTTACAGAATTCCTGCTTTAGAACTGCTCCCTGAAGCACAAAATCCTTACTTTCTTTTACTGTACAAGTGACAGGTTTTTTTTGTTTATTGTACCAGTAATGTCTTTTGCAATTAAAAGGATGAAAAAAAATCAACATACAGAGCTGCTTTCTTTTGGTGAACAATTTTGTTTGGAACACCACTTTTCCTATGATGTAACTTTGAAAACTTCAGTCTAGCTAAATATGTGTAAAGTAATCAATCCTTACACTCTACAGAATGTAAAATTAATGGAAAATCCTAAGTATTTAAGCGTTTCTCAGAACTTTTACACTAATATTAAAATGGGATGAATAAAAGTTTAAATTTTTGCAATACTTATTTAATTCCTCCCAGCTGCCTGGGATTTAACCTTGGGAGGCAGATCAGCCCCACACCCCTACTTGCTCTCTCCTTTATGTTGAGGCTGGGGAGAGTATTAGAAGGGCAAATTTGAGAAAATTCGTGGTTTGAGATGAAGAGAGTTTAATGTGTAAAGCAAACACTGCATGCACAAGCAAAGAAAAACAGGGATTCATTTATCCTTCCCACAGACAGCCAGGTGTTCAGCCATCTCCAGGGAAGCCAGGATTCCTCACACATAACTTGACAAGACAAAACACTAACTCTGAACCTCCCGCTTTTATATTTCCCCAGCTTTTATTGTGGAGGATGAGGCCATAGGGTGTGAGATGTGCCTTTGGTCTGCAGCTGTCTCAGCTGTGTCCCCTCCCAGCTCCCTGTGCACCCCCAGCCTGCTCTGGAGGGTGGGCTGAGGATCAGAAAAGGCTTTTTCTGTACAAGTAGTGTTCAGCAATAACTGAAACATCCCTGTGTGGTCAACACATCACAAACCCAAAACATAGCACATCCTCAGCTACTATTGAGGAAAAACAGCTCCTTCTTAGCTTATAACATGCACAGCAGCAATTGCAAATATGATTTTTAGCAATTTGTTCTCTATTCAGACCTTCCAAAATTATTTATTTCATACTGAAATTGATGTACTTCCCTAGAGATCTCACAATTTAAAAGAAGTACTCTGTGCTTTTCATTATTCTGTTTTTAGTGTGGTGTTAAGCAATGCAAAATTATCTCCTTCTATTTTGTGTATATAATTAAACCCCAGACCAGGGTGTTATGCAGGGTGTTTATGTACCATAAACCTTTCTGCTTATCAGTATATTGAGATAAAATTGTATTGTGGGAAGGTGCACATTTTATTTTGCCTTGAAATCTTGTGTTTTTTCAATTTCTACTGACATCCATAAGGTGATCATCCAGCATTTGATCTTGGTGTACACTCTTAAGAACATAAATGATGATATTTCTTAAAGTTTGCCTTCATCTTAAATAATTAAAATTAAATTAAAATAATTAAAAAGCTGTAAATTTATTTTTAGAGCTCCCCTTTACCATCCTACAGTATTGTCTCTATTTCCTAAAGCAATTTCCACTTCCTTTTTATTCATTTGAAAGAGGAGAAAAGGCCCACTAAAGGTAGAAGTCAATGGAGTTGTGCCAACTTGCAGAACTTTCTATTTCTGATTACAACACATCTAATTAAGAAACAGTTAATCTGCAAAGAAACAATTATTGCTGTTGTTATAATCTATAATGCTTCACATCATTCTGGTTTCAAATGAGAGCTATTGACATCCCTCCTTCCGCTCCTAATTAGTGTTCCAGACATAATTGAAATGTTTCATTTCTTTATCAGTATGATATGGAGTGGTTATTATAAGTAAGAATACTGTTTAATACATTATTGTGTTTAATGTACAATTTCACTTTCCTTAGGGCTTGCTGGCAGATTATTTTTTATTCCATTCTGCAATTCTAATATGTGGGATGGGTTTAAAAAAGTTATTCTAACACACTGGAGTAGGTCAGAACAAAATACAAAAATACCTCTGCTTGATTGGTTCTGCTTTCCTCTGCTGGACTCAGGTCCTGATTCAGGAAAAGTATAATATGAGCTGGGATGTTTGACATGCATACTTTTAAGAAAGCCAAAGTTGCTGCTGACAACTTCATCATGCTTTGTATATTGATGAAACCTGCTTGTACTAGGAGTGTGAAATTATTTTTCATTTCATATAGCAAAGTGCCAAAGCAACACAGATGTTCTGTTCGGGAGTCTGGGCTTAAATTTTCTGTTCAGAGAAGTACAGTGTTAATTTCATTTTATACAATCAAGAGGAAACATCTGTCACATAAAACATTTGTTTTAAAGTATATGCTACATTTTTTAATGTATTTCCTATATAACTTGAAATCCAAGGTTTAAGAGAATATACACAAATAAATTTATTGGGTAAGAGTAACATAATTATTTCCTAAAGATGAATCCCTGAATATATCTCCTTCCAAGAATTTAGATGGTTATGGGAAGTACAAGTTTTCTTAGGGGCATCTTAATACATTCTTGTGAACATTTTTTTCTTTGTTTAAATATCACTAATTTAACATATTGTTACTGTTTTCCTACTATCATATTTGAAATTTCATTCCCCAATTTCAATGCAGTGTTGTACTCTATTAACTGTTCCTGATCTATTTATTAACCTATTTCTAAGTGCTGAACTGCCTGTGCCTGTTGCAGGTATTAGAATGACATATGAATGCTGTTTTCAGGGCACCTTATAGGTCAGTATTTCCCAAATGGCCTTCTAACTCTGGGTCTTAATCTCTTGTTTGTTTTAGTAAGGGGCACTGTGTAAGTAAGAGAACCATTAATGTAAAGGCACCATTAGGTGGAGGTGCTGCCCATAACGTGCTGAGGAAGTCTGTTAGTTGGAGTGCATCTTAGAATGGAAACAAATAACTTGACCTGAATATTCTGACCAATTTCCTGCCTGACAGTGTTGACATCTGGGGAAGGTTTCTGTATCTGAGCAACACTGCTGACAAAACACTACAAAACACAATCTGTCTGTTGGAAATATTCCAATCTCCTTGACTTTTGTCTGTCTAGGCTGACACAGTCACTCTTCACTCGTTCTGATTTTCCTCAAAATAAACATCAAGCATAAGTTAGGATGTAATTTGATCTACCGAGAAACTTTGATGTCAATGACTCTCAGGCACTGCTGATAGTCTTTAGTGCCTTAGTATGAGTAACAGCTGTGTTACCAAGACTTTGTCTTTTCTTGGTCTCTTCAAGAGGCTGGGAAATAATCAAAACAGATTATCTTCCACAAGGCAGAACAGCTTCTTTAAAAAAAAAATTACCAGCCTTTTTGTGCAATGTTTTTAGGCAGAATAGCTGGCAGGAATTGTGTTAAACATGAGCTTATTCTACAGTGCTACTCTTTCATCTGTTGTTTCCTCTGACTTCAATGGCTTGGGACAACATAACTACCAAAAAATGGCTATGAAAGAAAAGCTATTACCAGGCAGCTCAATAGGAAAAGTAATGGTGATCATTTTAACTAAATGGCAATTGTTGACCATTAGTTATCAATGTCTACAGTGCAAGGGTAATATTGATTTAAATTGTATTAAATTACAGGAGTTGAAAATATTTCTTTTCATGTCTGCACTTTTTTCTCCTTGATGTTCTTTTCTCTCTATTACTACTTTTCCCCTTAAGAAAATCTGAGCTACTTTTTCACAGAAAGAATGGTAGGCATGGACATAGCAGACCCATTTAATGAGGTAGGTGTTATAGTACATGACATAGCGAGTGCATGAACACCAGAATGCTGTGAATTGTATTTGCTTTTTCTCACTTTACACAGATATCAAACTGAGAAACCTTGATCTCTCAAAGTTTATTCTTTTCCAGTCTGATATAATTAGAGATCCAATTGGAGGTGCAGGTGGAGAGAATCTCCAGGAGAGTCACCCTCTGCAATTTGATTTCATATATTTAGTGTGATTTTGCTGACATTTGGGTTCCTGTCTATTTGGGAAGAGGAGTACTCAAGTGTAGGCATGTGAATTTTCCTGCAGTAGAGTATTTATCAGGCAGATAATTGTGGCACACCATGACTCTGATTCCTTTTTCTGGGATATTGCAATTTCAAAACACTCATAATGTAGCAGGCCACTTATTAAGGTGTGCTGGTTCTTTGGATGTGATGCTGCCTGAAATAGATGGAATCTCCTTTCACTGCAATTCCCACACAGACAGGTCCCATCAAGTAGCTCTGGCACCCTTTTGCCACCAGTTTGTTCTCTCTTGTGCTAACAAAAGCAGATGCTAGTAGACAAATTAATGTAGTTTTGAGGAAAACCTGTTTATCAGGAGGACTTTTTTTTTCCCTCAGCCTTTCCTTTGGCCAAAAGTTTTATTATATACAAACATATGTCTCTACTGCCCAAAATCTGAGAAGCAACAGGACAATAAACCGAAAAAAATATGCTTCAGCAACTTACAAAAAAAAAAGTAGGAGGAAAAAAGCAAAGACTTTTTTTTTCCATCAATAAAATACATTAAGAAGAATTTAATTAGTTAATCTGGCATCTTTCAGCTTTCACATATTTCTCTATATTTATTATGACTTTTAAATGCTTATTTTCTGCCAAATGATTCATAGCAGGTTTAGAGAACAAGTTCTGTCATTTGTAATGTAAAATGTTTAGAAAGAAAGTACTGAAGAAATACTAAGGGAATATAAAAGAACCTGCTTGTTTAGAGATTTATTTAACGAAATAATCATGTTATAAATTGGTAGTTGAAACAGGCACAAACCACATTGCAGATCTTCACAGTTCCCAGAAATTTATATTTCCAAGGTAAAACCTTTACATTTGCTTTACTTCTTGCCCTACATTTGGAACCCACACAGACACATTAATAGTGACCTCAAGAGACTCCAGTCATGCTGCAGGCCAGAAGATCCTTGCTAATGCCACATAAGGGTTTGGCACTGTCTGACAACTCAGCCAAGCAATATCTCCCTCCCAAATGGGCAGCTGCTATAAAGGGTGACATCCTTACCTGGTTAGCTGAAATCTGGGAGTTCACTTCTAATTAGAGCTGACAAAAGCTTGACACAATCAGCAGCACTGGGAACCAAAATGCAGTTTCTTGAGCATAACAAAGCCTCCAGTTCTTTCCTTTTAACATCATTAAGAGCCCTGAGGATAAAAACAGAATGTGAGGGAAGGATAATATGATCAAAAAGATGGAATCCTCTGCCATCTTTTTCGCTGGCATGAATCCAATTTTAACAAAAATAAATTTCAGGCACCAATACAGTAACAGTAGAAATTAGTACACTTTCATAAAACTCAGGAAATACTAAACATAATGTTCTAAATACAAACTTATATTTAAAAAGATCTAATTTCTAAAATATTTAGAAACATAATTGAGAGAAATCAATGCATAGTTGAAATTTGGATGAAGCAAATATACTGTTTCTTCAGAATTATTTATAAAAACATACAAAATATACAGACAGTCATGTATTTATGGTAGGTGCAAACTTTCAGTCAGCTTTTCCAAGACTTTGGCTTAGTGCTGCAAAGTGAAATAATTTTTAATCTGTATTTTTTAAATGAAAAGTACTGTGCTAAGTCTGTCCTTACTAGTAAGCCCTGTCTGACCCTGCTTCAGCAGAAGATTGGAGTAGATGATCTCAAAAGATGCCTTCCAGTCTCAATAGTTCTGCAAATAAATAAAAAACATAGTGAAAGTAGATCTAGGAGTTAAAGACTTAATCCTTAAACTCAGCATTATGCCTCTGGATTTGATCTAAAATGAAGATGCATCTGATGTTCATGAACTCATACTGCTGCCCATGAAGTAAAACCAACATGCAGAGCTGAATGCATGATCAGCATGTGGTATTTTGCTTCTCCTGGCAGGAGCAGAGGCTGTCAATAGTTGAAGCTTTCAGGAGAGCTCTATGTGGATTGATAGGAAAGCTCAAAGAAAGGTCAGGACTTGCCATGGACAAGTATGCAAATGGACATGTTTGTTACTAGTGGTGGTTTAGTACTGGTGCCCAAAGATTTCAAGATGTCAGTAGTAATCTGAAAAAAGATTCAAGTCAAATTTATTGCCAGTAAGGATATGATGGAGTAGGGAAGCAATGGCTGGAAGAGTTTGCCAAACTAGTACTCCTTAGTACTTGTGCCAAGGTACAGGTGGTTGAACTCAGTTCTACATCAAAACTCATAGATAGAAGCTTGAGATAAACCTGTTAGATAAGTGCTTCAGGATACTCTTGCTGGACTAGACTAAAGTTACTAAAAACAATGTGCATTGGTTTTGAAAAATTATGCAATTTAAAAGTGAAATGTCATTATAATCTTAAAAACAGGCAGTTTTTATTTATATGTGGGTGACATGATCAAAGGTCATGAGGCACCTGCTTCCAACCACACCATATATGTAGTTTAGTATAGGATTAGAGAAGAAAACACAGTCCAGAAGAACCTTTTGAGCATTAAAGTTAAGTCTCTGTAATAGCAAGCAGCTATAAAATATACATCAATTCAGAATGGTCCATGGTACTATATTACTTGTCAGGGTTTTTTTCAGACATGTCTTCTGTATTATTCACAGACCAAAACAATTAGTTCAGTGTTTGGATTGATGCAGTGAGGAGTAAAGTTTTTGACATCTTCAATGAAAGACTTTTACCTCTGGAATTCTTTGCTGAACTAAAACAGAAGTTATTCTCTGAGTACAACTCAAAACATCCTTTTTTTCAGCAGGCAAAAATACAACCATTTAACAGATGGATATAGTAACCATAATAGGATTTACTCCATGGAGAAAGCAGAATGTCCTAGTCTGCAAGCCAATTAGTCTATCTTCACTTATTCTGTGTCTCAGAGGAAGACTGTTGATTCAGGAATCCAGTTCCCACTTGAGTTTATTTAACCTCAGGCCATTTTCTAAGGTTTGACCATTCCATCAAACTCCTTTAAGACTAACTGATATTATAGAATTATATACCATTGTGGGAAATTTATTTTTTCTATCTGTGCATGACTGTTCTATTCCAATTGTAAATGTGCTTCATGTCAGTAAAAAAAAAAACAAAACAAAATCCTAAATTCAAAGCATTTTGCAATGGGTTTGGAATGGAAATTGAATATATTGTTTCTCTAACCAACTGGAGGGGAAAAACCCCCCACAGAAAAAGCCCCTCACATTGTTATGGTTTTGATTTTGTGAAAACAGATGAAATAGCCTAAGAGAGGGGGTGGGAGTTTATGATTATAGAATAAAGACACCTCAACAAAATTCTCACCCCGTGACTTATAGGTCTGTGTCAGGTGAATGTGTCAGTGTCTCTTCCCAGTGGAGAGTGAGAATCCAGTCTGAATCAATATTTTAAAGTATACAATACTGAAATGAAGCAAAGTAAGTGCTCACATGTATTTAAGGATAAACACACACAAGCTGTTAAAAAGTATTCCCTAATAATTTGCTCCTCTTGATTCCCTGTCCCCACCCCATGGTTCTTCACTTTCCAGATTGACATCTTAGCACTGGCTTTTGCCAAGCTGCTCCGTTCCTTCTCCATTTTAATTCTTTATCTGGCAACCCTAGGCTTGCCTAGGATTTGACCTTGTTAATATCTTTGATACATGCATTTAGGGTTGACAAATCTTTGCAGAACCTCCATATTGACAACTTAGATTTTCAGATGGTGGCTCTTTTTTCAGGAGTAAATGGAAGATTATATTGCAAATAAATTTTCAAGGTCAAAATATGAATGCAGAACCGTGTATGTTCTAAAAAACCCAAAATAAACAATCTGCAAATGAAAAATATGTGGTAACTCTGAGTGTAGTGTTTTCATTAATATGAAATGGTGTGATGCCATTCAAATGAGGACATTCTATTTTTTGAACATCCTTTAATTGGAAAATGTTTGTGACTTCTTCTGTGCATTAAATATTTTGTCATTCCATAAAATTTAATTCTTCATCATAATAAGTTATTAATTTGTTTCTAACATACAAGCTGCTAAGAAATGTAAGCACTTACAGGATAAAAGGAGAGATTAACTATTAATACAATGTGTCATCAATATTTGACACCCTACTTAGCATGACTATTATCTACTACAATCTACAGAAAATATTCTCCATGCTCCTACTGCATTGCTCGAGTGCCATATGGCCATGCTTGTTTTTCTTCAAATAATTTTTACATAAACAGCTGGTGAGCTGTTTTCTTTGTAACATGGCACATATTTTTCAAGACAGTTAGGAAGGACTGATGTAACACCAGTGTCTGCAGTGCTTTTCGTGTCAGGGTTGTAAGGAACCTCCTATTTATTATTCAAAAATTCTGAGCTCATTCTGTGTTTTGGTTGCTTTGGGGGAGCCATTTTTCATATTTTTTTTAAGTGACTGCTGGGCAAAAAGACTACATTTTTCTACATTCTGTTGATAGAATCTTTGAAATAAGACTGAGTGTAAATGAATGCTTAATCACACAATAGACAGTCAAAATATAAATTCTTGTGGAAGCTCTTTAATATCCATTTAATTAAAAGTGGTGTTCAGCTAGCCATATAATTTGACCTCTGTCACCTTAGATAAAGGTGAATCTGAGCTGACTGGCAGCACAGGAATTGTTTCACTTACATGGTACTCAATTTATTCAATCAATTTACTGTCTTAACCTTTGCAATTGTTTGTATAAACAATAACAAAAACTGAGAAAAAGACGGATTTTAAACCTTTTCCTTAGATATCCACGATGCTTTTCCAAGACCGAAAATTTTGGACCAAAATCTGTTTTGCCCAGTGACATTAGTTTGCAACAAGCTTTATGTGAGATTTAATTTTCCCAACATATTCACTTGAAAAGCTTTTCAGCAGTTCTTCCCCACACTTGTAAAGTATATGAGTTTTTATTTTATAAAAACAAATATATATATATATAAAGAAAATTAAAAGTTTCAGAGACAGGATTAAAGGATAAGAAAATGCCTTACAGATTTTCTTCTAAAGTCTTTCTGTTGTTTTCACAAATATAACGAGTGATAAATATTTTATGTGTTTTAATCAACCATTTGTGAAGAAAACACCACGTGGTAGTTGGCAACTGTTGAAAACACTTTAATGAGATTTGTGGAGAATATAAAACTTCAGGTGAGTCAACTGCTGTCAGAAACACAGGGTTAGTTTCCCTGTGTAAAGTTAGTTTCCCTGCCTCATGTCATAATGTCACAGTGGCTTACATGACACCAGAAAGGTTTCTGGAGGAACACAGAGGGATAGGACTACACTGAAATGGTTACTCTATAGCAGGTGAGCAAATTACTTCCTGACAGCAAGAATCTATAATAAATTCTTCAGTTTGTGGATCTGGTACTTGATTTGGTGCCTGATGTAGGTTTTCCTGCGTGTTTCAAGACACATTATCTGCAGATTAAAGCAGTAACTGTTTTAATGGATAAATTGCAAACTCCTGAAAATAAATTAAAATGCTTACCAATAGAAAAGAGTTTGTTTTTTTTTAAATGTATTTTTTTGTGGAATGCTTAGAAATTCCTGTTGGGCTTATCCTTGGGGTTTTTTCCTGTTGATTTTTTTTTTGTTTTTTAGGGGTTGGGGGTTGGTTGGTTTGGTTTGGTTTGGTTTAGTTTTGGTTTGGGTTTTTATTCCCTTTGGACTAGCTGCAGCCCTTACTTGAAGTAATTTCCCATTATAAATTAATTTCAAGAACTAAAAGTTAATTAGTTAATTTTACCTAAATTTAATCATTTTTAGGTATCATCAGTGACAGATTAAGAATGTGCCAGACCTGTTTAGGCAGATATGAACAGAAGTTATTTAACAGCTAGCTAAAATGAACGGAAGAATGAAAATTTATCAATTCCAGAGAGGAAAAAGAAATGTCCCCACTGCTATTCTTATTCATCCTAATCCAAATCCAACATTCCCTGGTAAATCCTGCTACACAGAGATCTATATCACTTTTTGTTTGTCAAAGAAACTGTGATTTTCTCTAGAGGGGAGCCAGAAGCACTCTACTATCTCTGTTACCAGATGCTGAGCAACTGGTAGACAAAAAGAAGAAATTCTCCTGGATTTCTGTCCAAAAAATGTACTAAATAGAGGCAAAAAATGAGTCTGTAAGTGGCCCATCTCTCCAACTGCATTATTTCCAAGCAAGCAGAGGAATACCAAAGAGAAGCATGAACACCAGGAATGACACAGAATGACACCATCAGGATGTGACACAGACCCAAATGGCCCTTCTGCTCCATGGGGAAGTGTTTGCAAGTTCAGAGCATAAGGGGCTCAAAGATGCCAACTGTATACTCAACACACATGTTCCAATTTTCTGTATTGGTGCAGAACATTGTCATAACCACTCACTGTAATTATTTTGTCCCATAAAACCTAATATATTTGATAGTCTGTTGGTCTATTTACTTTTTTTTTTTCCCCAAACTACTTGTTACGTATTTTCTATATTTTCTTATTGAAATCATGCAGCAATACTGCCTTAGAGTAATAATGTAATGTAGAGTAATAATAGAGTAATAATGCTTATATGGGAGATCACTTTGCATTGTTGAAATTGCCTTTTATGAGATTGTAGCTGTTTTAATCTGGCACTCATATTCTGCTGTTTAACTTGTGCTTGTAAAACATAGGTATGGCTTCTTCTTTATACCATGCCAGTTATGAAAGTCTTAGCACTCAAGGGATCAAAAGTCTGTCAAACTCTTTATTATAGCATTAATATCAATATCAATAATCATAAGAAATAAACTTACAATATTTCTTAAGTAATGGAAAAATATGACAAGTAATTTTTGTTGAGGGAATTAGTGAATACAGGAATACTGAAGAAGTCTCTAAATACTGAGTTTTAAACTGGATGTGATTTATATTCCCATAATGAAATTTATTTTGGAAAATAAAGGATATTTAAACTTTGAACATGTGCTGTATCTATACAAGGTGTTATATTTTAAGTTAAGAAATATTTTATTTCCTTGAGTCTTTTAGTGAAAACCTAATTACTCCTTTAAAAAGTAGAAAAAAAATGAGGAGGTTATCCTTTAGCTTCAGTTTTAATCAGAGAATATGTATTTTAAATGAACCTTTAAATGTACTACTCTTACAAGCCTGTAAACATTCACCTTTTAAACAAGATGCATTCACTTGAATAAATATTTTGACACATCAGTCAGACATTGATTAAATTAGTTCTCTAAATCATCATCTAAATACTTCACTGAAACAGGGTAAAGTGATTACATCTTCCACACAGTAAATTCTCATTTAGTTCCAATACTAAAGGGGAGGAAAAAAAAAAGTCTTTGAGCTGAAAAATTTGAAATTAAGGTGAAGATTAAAGGACTGATCACTGAGCTAATCTTCTCTAACCTTGCACTGGCAGGCACTGGAATTGCTGCTATTTAAAATTGTTTGAAAAGAGCTCTGACTTTGATAAGGAACAGCCCATGGTTGTTAGAAAAACAAATATATTTTCAGAGAAAAATAAAAATGTTCCCTCAGTATATCACTGAGACATTCATTTACATTTTTTATTGTGTGACAAAACTTCAGGACAAGTAGAAGTGCATGTGGACACAAGTGGAGACACAGAGGTGTTATATAAGTTTCTCTTTCATTATATGATCAATATTAAATCATAATATTAAATCAAATGACTCAAGAGATCTCACTGTTTGGCCTCTAACAATCTTTTGTGAAGATAATTTATAGTTTCTTTGGAACAGAAATGGAACAGTTTTTTTGTCACAGGCCTTTACACTTGGTCAAAGGTCAGAATAAGTCACTGAAGGAACATGTCCCTTTTGAGAACATCTAAGACACATGATTACATCTAGGATGGCTTTTTGAATCTGGTCTTGATAGGAGAGTTCTCCTGTGAAATAGCTTTAAAAATAAATTAAATAAATATATAAAATAATTGAATTATATTGTAAAGAAAACTGAAGTTAAAAAAAAGGTGTCATGATCTTATTAAAAAGAAGGTAAAATAATTTTTTATTCTGAAAAATGATATCAGATTTAATAATTTAAATCCAAATTTAAATGTTGCTGATGCTCAAAAAAATGAGTTACCCAATTTTGCCTCAGAAATGTTTCAATCTGTGCATGTTTTACTTACACCATATGTTTTTGAAGCTGAAAGATATTCAAAATTTAATCAATGTTATAACAGAAAATGAAGTTCTACCAGCTTATTAGCAGTAGGAAGCTGGGTTTCTAAAATCTACTCAAAGTAAAGTTTCACATTAAAAAGGTCATATCATGCGACTTGGCTACATTAAATGCAGATTCACTTGTGTGATATAGTAAAAATCACTGGGTATTTTAAACTTTGCAGAAGTGGGGATGTGACAAAGTAATTGAAGTAATAGCACAGGAAGATTCTCTGGTTCATTGTGCAGAATGTGATGCTCCTTTATTCACACCTCTAGACCAAAACATTTTTTACCCACAATTTCCCCTGCAGCAGAGTGAGTTTTGCCGTGTCTTTCGCACAGACCAGGCCCCAGGTGACACCTTCAGCACAGGTTGACACATGTAGCACAGGTTGACACCTTCAGCACAGGTTGACACCTTCAGCACAGGTTGACACCTTTAGCACAGGTTGACACCTGTAGCACAGGTTGACACCTTCAGCACAGGTTGACACCTTCAGCACAGGTTGACACCTGTAGCACAGGTTGACACCTGTAGCACAGGTTGACACCTTCAGCACAGGTTCCTGTGGCTGCCACTTTGGCTTTCTCTGCTCTTCACATGACCTGCCTGGTGAGAGGGAGGAGCAGCTCTCAGGACAGGGGCTCTGGGCAGCCTGGACCAGGAGAGAGCATCCCCAGGCTTCTTGAAGAAAAGGAAATTGACAGAACCCACATGGAAATGTTCAACTGTTCTTTTCTACAGACATTTGACTCTTGCAAGGAGACTTAGGAGCATAAACATCAACATTTTCAACATTTATTGCTGGCAGAAGGAGGCAGCTCTCTTTATCTCCAGATAAAGAGAGGGTCTTTGAAAAATAGATGAAATAGGAAAGTAACACCTTATGATAGGCTTGTGAAAACCAAGAGAAGAGCAGCACTCACTTTTTCTTCTTAGTGAGTAGCATTTCTTCTCAGTCACTTTGTGAGCAAGATGTGTGGAAAGAAAGGCTCAGTGGATCAGCTTAGGGTGACATTTTGTGGAGACGAGGCAGGACTGGCCCATCTACTATGGCTTTCACAGATTTCTGGAAAATCTCATTTTTTAATTTGCTCTTTTAGTATATGTGTCTAAAACAATTTAGGGAAACAGTCTCTGAATTTAGGTATTTTATGTTTGCAAGGTCACCTCATCAGTGTATTCAAGTCAAACAGCTGGATAAGCTTTTCTTTATGAGTATTGATCCAACTGAATTAAACAGGCAAAGAAGATGGAAACAACTCCAGCAGAAACCAACAGAAATTATATGATTAGTGCTATTTTGGACACAAATTGTACCCTTTTCACAGACCTGCAATACTGCCAGAGAGTGTTTTGGGGACAATTCCATAGGGTTTACTGTAGAAAAAGCAACATCAAACTATATTTGATTTAATTACAGTTTTAAGTCTAGATCAATAGATCAGTTGATTTAAATGTGTTTGAGAATCTAGAAAAATTCTGTGGTTTTATATTGGACAAAGGAGCTATTTAATAAAAAAAAATCATCTCAAAATTGGCACATCAAAATAACAACAACAACAAAAATAAAAAAAAAAAAAAGAAAAAAAAGAGGGAAAGAGGGAAAACACCAAGAATTAAATGAAAAAAAATTAATAGTATAAAACCCCAAGCACTTGTCCACATAAGAGATTTTCTTCTATACATTCATGAAATATAGCTGTAGATTCTTCATTGAAAGTTTACAACATGGACAAAATGAATGGAAGGAGTGGGTTCAGAATTCATTCCTAGATAAATGAGAAAAAAATAAAACTTAAGCCCAATAATGCCAGGCTTTTACCAAAAAAAAAAAAAATCAAATAGAAATATATATTTTAGGGATATTTTAGGGGAATCCTTCATATGCAGAATAAACAGACATCAATTGATTGTCAGCTATTCTTTCACAAGTTTGTGAAAAGTTTTCCCAAGAAGTTTGATTGCTTTTCCTCTGATCAAAGCTTTGCCAGTAGCTGAACTTCTTGTGCAGAAAGATGATTAGAAGGATGGAGCTCCTTTCTTATGAGGAAAGGCTGAGAGAGTTGGGAGGGCTGTTCACCCTGGAGAAGAAAAGTCTTCAAGGAGATTTTACAGCTTCTTCCTGTACCTAAAGGGGATCCACAAGTGAGCTGGAGAGGGACTTCTTACAAGGGCATTTGTGACAGGACAAAGGACAGTGGTGGTAAACTGAAAGAGGGCAGGCTTAGATTAGATGTAATGAGGAAGTTTTTACAGTGAGGCTGGAAAACCACGGGAACAGGTTGTCAGAGAGCTGTGGATGCCCTGCACTATGAAACATGCAAGGTCAGGCTGGACAGGGCTCTAAGCAATCTGACCGAGTTGGAGGTGCAGCAATGCTCATCACAGGGGTGATGTACTAAGTGACCCTTAAAGATCCCTTCCAACCCCAACTATTCCATGATTCTATGATTGATGGAAGCCTTCTCAAGGGCAGTGAGTTATATATAAAACTGTTTTTGTTGTGGCTGGAAGAGAAGCTCTATCTTCGTCCTCTTTTCTTTTCTTTTTTTTTTTTTTTTTTAAATATGACAGAGGGAAAGTAATTAATCTAATTGTGAATGTCTACAGAGAGATGCTCAGTTTTGAACCAGACACCTCAGTTTCTGTTATTGATCCTTTTAAAGTCAATGGAGAGACACGGTGCTTCTACAGCACAAAACACATGGAGAAATATAAATACTTATTTTAGATTAAAATAGTCTTACATTATGTCTTTACACTGCTTACAAAGGGAACTTGAGGAAATTCTTGCAGGTCTCAGCCCCACTTATTCAACATAAATCAATTTAATTATATCTAAGAGTGTGGACATGTAATAACATCTTCATCAAGAAACTTTATGGGTAAAAGAACACCAAATTTTTATTTCCTTTTAAAGATTCAAATTACTCCGTTCTGTGTGTTATGACATCAAGAAAGAACTTTTATTAACCTGAATTGTCTTCACTTATTGATGAATATAATTGTTCCTAGACACTGAAGTTGAAATTTCACTGTTACTTGCTGGGGCAGTGAGAAGAGATGGGGTAACATGAGATGGGATATCTTACTGAGGCAGTAGGAAGAGGATGTGATCCCTGCTGATATCACAGACAAGGGACACAAGAGGGAACAGGAGAGACCCCAGCTAAGTGCTTCTTGTTTCCCTTTTATGGCAGTACTTTATTTTTTCCATTTTCCCTATATGCTTTTCCTTTTTTCTTTTCGGAAAAACACAAATAAGTTTAACTCCAGGTTAAAAGTAAGGCCACAAATCCATTGGAGGGCTCTGTAAATAGACCAAAGTGAATTTTAGGGATATGGCAGCAAGAGCTCCTGCTGAAATAGGGGGATCATCATTTTGGAGCATGTGCTGGAACACTCACAGAAACAAGCAGAAAAATGTCTTCATTCTGACTTCAGCTCATGGGTCAGGGGCACAAACTATCTAAAAACTGCACTAGGGAAAAAATCCTCTAACTGCAGCAGAATGCCATGCAATACATATGCAAATACTTGTGTGCTTCCAAAAACCATCATCACCTGTGCTGGCTTCTGTCACTGTTCTATATTACTTGTGTTTATATTGCCACCACTGCCCCAGGCATCAATGTCAAAACCTTTATTTTGTACAGATATATTAGAGCAAGCTTACCTATACATAGCTAACTTATAATTGCAGAGATTGCACACTGCAGTAAATATATATATTTGCACTCTGTCTAAGATTTAGATAGTTTTTAGTTTCTATTGAAAATCTGAGTAATTTTATTCAGAATAAATTGTGTATGTCTTTAACATAAATATACATACACAGACTGACAGATCCCTTTTAATTGAAAAATTGGCACAAGTTGGATTTTCTGCCAAGAAGAAAGTTTAAAGTTCTGGGTGGGCTTTGACCCACTACCCACTCAGAGTGACAAAAAATATGTAGACTTGTAGGAAACATGTAAAACCTTAGGATCTACATAGAACAAATATTTTACCATGAACCAGGGAGGTGGGACTGTTTGATGAATAATTAACTTATTCACAGTTTTTTATCAAATACAAACACTTTATTATAATTAGAAGAGTAGAAGTCAAGATAAACAGTTTTCAGCACATTTTTCATGTAGGATGGGAAGTGAATGAGTAGAATTTCACCACAAAGGGAACAACAGCAAAAAAGAAATATCAGTGTCAACTAAAACTGTGAATTGTTTTCTTCTCAAGACAATAAACAACTTTTCCTACAGGTGGGGGAAAGGGGGATATTTCATACTGAGGCTTAGCAATGAGAGACTCTCCACAAAGCTCAAGGAAATCTTGTCTGGGAGAAATGTGTTTGAAATAAGATTTTGGTGGTTAAGGAGGACAAAATTGCTCTATAGGGAAATTTTAGGCAGGATTTGATGTACACTTGCTTCTTTGCCAAAAGTGGGATAATAGTTTTATTGCCCAAATTGCATGATGACTTTTGTTGTTTTTTCTTAATAGGATACTCTAAAAACCCATCTTCTACTTTCAAGTGTTGAATCTGGGCAAATCTGCAGAAATAAGTCACAAGATATGTTTGATACTCCAGGAATTGGCTGAAGACACCATGGAGATGTCAGTGGTGATCTTTGCAGGTCTGCTGCAGTTGGCACACAGGGGCCCTTTACTATTAAGGGGAATTAAGACACAAATCAATGTCTATAAATAGTGCCAGTGAAATGACAAAAGAAGGAGTAAAGCTTAGATCCAGGAAACCTTACAGAGAGGTGGAGTGTTATGTGCCACAGACGAATCTGGTAATGCTCCAGGAGAAAAGACTAAGCCACCACTTAAAACTGGCATTTGCGCTTAGTTTATATAGTCTGAAGGAGAGGGGGGTGGCCAGCACTTTGCATAATTAGATGTATTTCAAATAGCCCATCTGTAGTCTTTTAAAACTGTGAGAAATATTTGTGCACACAGTGAGCTTCTGATGAATTTCAAATTGAAATATTTGTTCTTGGGAAAACCACTGTTCTCCAATCTTGGCAATTTATCTGATACAGGCTCTTTGCAATTCATCCATGTAATCACAGTATAACAGGTGAGAATTAGTGGATCAAATTGAAATGTTCAGGAGCACACAACCTATCTTTTGAGAGAAATAAAAACAATTGCCTCTCAGCTTACCACTTACTAGCAGACATAGCTGTTTTTACTGGCCAGTTAAACACATGCAGTATTTAGCAAAGAAAATAAGCTTTAAAAAAATTTCATTCCTTAAAGTATTGTTTGACTATTGTTTTCTTTTAATTTCCTGAAATAAATAGCAATTACTACTTGAAAAATTATTACCAGTATCTGATAATGTCTTTGTAGTGCTGACTTAAAAAAAAAAAAAACCAAAAAACCCCAAAACTTTCCTGGAGTAAATTTTGCATGAAATTTGCTACATAGATGTGCACTTCTAGAAAATTGTCTCATAGATTTTCTATTGAGAGGACTTTCTTTTGCAAAAAAGCCCCCAAACCCCAAAACCCAAAGAAAGAGCAAAACAAACTACACAAAAGAAACCCAAACCAGATCAGAGTAACCAACCCTCATATTAATTAAAGACAGGAAAGAAAAGCAATCCTAAGGCATATGTTTGTTGATGAAAAATGAAAAGTAAATAATTCAAATATTATTTAGAGTTTCCAGTATATGTCAAGTATATATTCAGTATCTGATTTCTGGTTTAAATGTTTAATGTGGTGTAATACATGTCTAGAGAAAGGTAAAACAGCTGACACCTTACGCATATTTTCAGAGTGTCTGCAGGTATTTAAAATAGTGTGCACATTCATGTAAAAATATATTATATGCTCTATTAATTACTTTGATATCTAAGTGTGATATGTATTCCTGGGAACAGAAGTTTTAAATCTCTGTCCATTTAGCTTCAAACCAGCTCTTTATGCTAAAATATATTAGTGGCTTTTAAAAATGTAAGCAGTGACATTGGATAGAAAATACCTATTTGAAAATTCTCTGGTAGAAAATACTCTGCTTGCAAACCAAAATATTTCAGAGGAAAGAAGTTACAAAATGACCCCTGTAAACCCTTTTTTTCCTATGGGTTCACTAAATGTGTCAACTCCTGTATAGATTCCCTGTTCCTTCTGCTTATCATCCCCCCCTTCCCCACTGTGCAGCCTCACAGATGCAATTTCATCAGCTGCTGTGTACACACAAGCTTCTTTCAGGATGCTTCTTTCTATACATCTAAATCAGAAAGATGAAGAAAAATATTTAATACATGCAGAGGGCTCCATGGCATAAAAGTGTAATGCTGGAGCCATGTATAATACCCAGCATAAGAAGGGCTCAGGAATTCTCTTCTTCCTTCATGGCTGTCCCTGAAGGTGAGGTTATCTCCTAGAAAGACATTTCCCCTCTGATTTAAACACTTGAGAAACTGAGGGTCCATTCAACTAGCCAGCAATCCAATCTCAGATTCCCAGATTTAAGGTCAAACTCATGTTTTTCCTCACACATCTCATCCTGTACTCAATATACAGAATCCTGTTATTTTTCTGCTTGCATAGGATCATGTCAAACTGTCAGCCATAAGTGCAAAATACTACTGAGGAGAATATAATTTAAAGAGGAGATTAATCTTTAGAGCCTTTTGGGGTTTTTATTCTTCTATCAAAATATCAGAAAGTGCATCAGAAAACCTGATGTCTTTGCCCTGGGAAGAAATAATCTCATACTAGTATCATCACTAGAAGACCATCTCCTCCAAATCCTATAAACATAAAATGTATTCAGGCTTCACTAACCCCATCCTGCATCTCACCAGTACTTACTTTCTAAATTTCTTCTGAAATTACCTATTTTTGCATCTCTACAGTACTAAAGTGGGGGAGGAAGGAATGCTAGCTATTTCAATGGACTGCAGATTTTATCATGTGCTATTACAATGTGTACCATAAAATCCTATTTTGGAAGAGCCCTTCGATATTGTTATGATCAAATGGAAGGTTGCCAAATGTGTACCTTTAATCCTAATTGCTTCTATTCTTGGTAAAGAACTAAACAACTGTAAAGAGATGTTAGAATTTTATGTGAAAAAAGAAAAGAAAAAGTAAAAACACTTGGTATGACTTTGCCTTAGCACTCAATGAAGCAGTAGATTACAAAAACTCAGAACAAACTAAGATTATTTAGTTAGTTCCAAAATTTAAGAAACCTTCAGATATTGAGAAAAATTTTGCAGTGTCTACAGCAGGACATTTAAAATCAATGAACTGTTTAAATTTTCTGTACATTCATGTGGAAATGATTACAGTGCTATTTTTGTAATGTAAGACAGTGGCAATTAAGGAAAAGAATTTAAATAGAGAAGGAAAATTCAACCAATGCAATTAAACATAAAAGAGTGTTCAAGAGAACATCCCACATTAGCACAAAATCAAAGTATGTTTGCTAATTATTAGAAATATAAAGAAGGTGGGGTACGTTTATATCTTGTTTTATATCTAGGTTTTATTTGTGCTTCTTACACTCTACACTGAGCTAGCAATTAGTACCAGAAGTCAATACAAGTGCTTGAAAACCTACTCATGTTAACTAAAAATAGAAACTGCAACTTTGCTTCTTTAGTGATATTTAGAAGTTTCTGGTGATAATGCTAGCAGCTGGGATAGAGAATGAAAATTCATGGGGGAAAAAAATAACATGAGAAGAAAATAGGAAGGACGCAATTGATCTTCAAAGAACGCTGTAACGATGGTGGTGTGACAGTGAGAGCTGGTTTTCCCTTACTGCTTTCTCCATGCCTAATTCTTGACCTACCCCTTCTGAACAACTGATAAAAATCATCAGTCTCTGAGGTTAATCCCACTTAATTCTGAAGTCAAAACTTTGTTATTGCGTGTTATTATAAATCTTGGCAGATTTTTGCAGAATTAGGGTTTTTCTTGTCCTGGCTACATATACAAGAAGCTAAGTGCATGAAATCTGCAATCACTTGCTCATTCTGCAGTAACATCCTTTTTTGCTCAGAATAGACATAGATAGATAGATAGATAGATAGATAGATAGATAGATAGATAGATAGATAATAAATAGATAGATAGATAGATAGATAGATAGATAGATAGATAGATAGATGTATATCTTAAGTATAAAAATACCATGGGTTTCAGTTGCATTCTCTGTCTTCTGAGATAGCCTAACATCAGGAATTTCGGTGCCTGTATTTGACAAAACAGTTCAATGGCTATTTTAGACTTTAAAATAGGCTTTATAGTTCATTAATCTTGGGAAAATGAGTATCTGCCTTCCTCATTCTTAAAATCTGACCAAATCTCCATGCTTCTCTTCCGAGGTAACACTCATCCTCCCCAAAGGAAGCTGAACAGATCTGGAAAAAAAGGAAATTTCAAACAGAATATAAAGCAGTCTGACTCTATCCCAGCTTTCAACATAATTACTTATGCTGAGTTCTGTATCTGTGTTAATAGCTAGATAGCTACATGTATTTTAAATGCCTCTGTTCTTAAAGAAAAAAATCCCTTATCCTGGTTTGAATTTAAATATGAGAATTAGGTAAGTCAGGTAAGTGGGGTAAAATATTTCTCAGGACAGAATGAGTTTTTTAATTGTATTTTCCAATTTATAGCAATGTAGGATACAAGACTTTCCACTCTATAGATTTTAGTAAGTGATATGAGTCTTACTATCTTTTTTTTTAGCTTTATTACCTAAAAATTAATAACCTCTTTTCTAAAAAACATTAATTATTTACAAATGTAAGGAATTAAAGAACTTACATTTCACTGTTTCAGGTTATGTATGTTTAATATTGAAAAAAGGTGAATTAAAAATGTTATTAAAAATATTTTTGCTGTGATTTGTATCTATTTCTGAAAGGAAACTGTATTTGAATTAACAGTGTGGAAAAATAATCTAATATTTGATTGCTGCTTTTTTTTTCAATATAATTTAAAAATGGTGTGTACAAACCAAATGCAAAATACATGTCTTCAAAAAACCTGGAGTACTTAAAATAAAATATTAATGAATTAATTTCTTTTTGAGGTAGTTGGGTTATTTCCAGTTTTATCAAGACATAATTCTACAAACATCATGTCTCAGCATTTCTAACCTACTTTATATTCATGGATCAGGAAAGGAAAGCAAGCTTTCATATTTTGTCTGTTAACAAGATGGTTTAAAGCTAAAAGGAAGCAAAGATCATGTCTTTATCTGAAGAAGAGTCTACGGCTTTCAAAAATTGGGTTGTATGGTCAATGATATTCTTAATTTATTTCTTCAAAACTATGGTATCTTAAATGCATTTCTTGATTAATATTTTTGTTAAATTTAAAATTTTACCAAGGACATAAGAATAATTTTACACCAAAATACACTTGGCTTGTCATTTTCTTTAAATCTTGACATTTTTGGAGTGTTTTATTAAGCAAGAAAGTGTGTGTTTAATCAAATTTTAAAAAAAAATCAGAGGGCTTTCTTTGTATTCCTCTCTACCATGCATATTTCAAACTTTTAATTAGGAATGTTCACATCGATGAACACATTACTTTTTATATTCTGCTGTCTTCACTTTTCCATTCTAAAACCATTCTGTGAATCTTTTTCTATTGAATGGAAATTATAGAAAACTAGAGAATAAAACATGATTTTATCAACTTGTGAAATAAAGAAAACACCCTGAATTTGCAGAAATACATTTGCTATTTTGTTACAGCAGTGAACAACCCTATTTTCTCCAGAAATATGGAATCTGGATCAAAATAAATGAATGTAGGTTAAAAAAAAAAGGTATAAAATTATAGCCACCTTGTAAATCCATATTGCATCTGAGTGCCAGTCTGACTATAAATGTAGAGATGGGTAACACTGGAGAACTTCAGGTTTGAGCCCTGCTGTTCACTCCCAAGTCCTGCCATCTGCGCTGCAAATATTGGAAGGCAGTGTGTAAGACTCCTCTGGGGTGTGCGGAGATGCAGCTGACTCTGCAGGAGCAGCACAGGGAGATGTGGCCCAACTCTGTGACATGGTGTGTGCCAAAGCCATCCCCACACCACAGAAATGCAAACACATTGGAGGGCTGGAACAGCTTCAGAGCTGCATACAGGTTTTATCTACTAGGTTCTACATGTTGGAGTTTTCTAAGATTTTGAAATGCTTTGGACTCCTTATGAATCTTCAGTTTTTAGATAGAATATGTATTGTCACCAGTAGCTTCAGAAATGAATTTACTTCCATGTGCTGTGATAAAGAGGAATCAGAAATGTACATTTCTGTTCCTCTTTGCATACCTTTGTGACAGTAAGGATGAATAATCAGCTAAGCCTGAGTCCTGTGCCTTACTAATATTAAAATATCAGGGCTTCATGGAAGTGCCACTGTTCTTTGCTCTATTCTTCCATTTACACAGTTGTTTAAACATCCTCACTTTCACACAAAGGATCATGTCTCTTGAGGACAACACAATGTAGAAAGGTGGTAAGGTCCTGGAGTAGGCATTCCAGAGGCTATCCAGGTCAGGGTACAGGACTGATAAAAGCCTGGTGGATTCTGCTCATATGTTATGCTCATGTGTAGCCCCCACAACCCTACTCATGAAAATACCAGTCATATTCAAAGACAAAGACAGGACAGTGCAGACCTTCATGTTATTTTTCTTTGAAAAGTTTCTTTGAAAGTTCTGACAAAATGTTAAAAAATGACTTCAAGTTTTACAGTGAAGGTTTTGCTCTTTAATTTGCAGAATGGTCATTTAAATGAAGGCTGACTGGTTCTGGCAATTCAATTGCAGCAATGTCTTTGGTCAGAAAAAAAAATAAAAAATTAGGCAAATACTTGTTTGGCTTTGTTTTTTATGTCCTGTAACTCTTGTAATGTCTTCCATGGGTAAAAATATAAAACACATGTATGTAGTGAATAGTTCTAATAAATCTCATCAGTAACAGGGTTTAATGTCTCTATAGCTGAATACTTTTTTTTTCTGCTATTATAATCAATCAATTGGAATTCTAATTATAGTTTCAGTATCATGACCATAGTTTAGATCTGTCAGTGTCAGTTTTTCCATTTGATAAATAAGGATATATTCATATATATACCCCTATTTTTACCAGGGCTACAATTAAGCCCATGAAAATAACTTCACACAGATATTTCAACTGAGTGTTTTCCCCCTGCCTTTTATTGTTGTTCTTGAAATTTCATCATTTTGAACTTGCTTTCAGACATTTTGTCCACTTCTAGTATGAAGAACATGGGCTTTAAAATTACATTAAATTCTCCACATATTCATTCTATTCAAGTGATTGTGTCTTTCCAGAATAGTTTTTTTTAAACTAATTAATAGCAGGTAATTTTTATCAAAAAGGTATTTTGTCATTCTAATAAAAACTTAGTAACAAAAAATAAATTCACTTCAAGAAATCAACATATTATTTAATTTTCAAAATTTTATTATGATTATTGGTGAATCAAATGAATGCTTGTGGGTAAGACTGACCTTGATAAAACAGAGTTGTCATTACAGGACCATAAAGAGTAGAAAAAAAATCCCTTATCTGGAAAAACTTTCAAATAGACTTTGTGGCTATTGCATCAGAAAGAAAAAGCCAAAATAATGAATCAAAATTAAAAAAAAAACCCTCCCCAAATAAAAATATTATTTAGAGAATGCTTGAAATCATTGCTGCTCACTACTAGTGTCAGTCATCACTGTCAGTAAATGTACAGTTTTCTCACATGATATCACACAGCCTGGGCAAAACCATTTGTTGAATTAGAAATGAAAATAATGTAGTCTGCAGTACAGAAAGATTTTAAGCTTCTTAAATTTAAGGTAAAAATAACTCTGATAATAAAAATGTCTTTCCTTTTTTTTTTTTTTTTTTAAATTGGAAGCTGGGACTAGTCTTGAGAAAATGTTATATTCAGTACTTCTCTGACATATATTATGAAAGGTGACAACCTCAACAGCTGTAGGTGGAATGTAATTAGGCTTTTATTATCCCCATTTTACAGATGGCAATCTGAGACATATAGCAATCAAAAAATCAAAAGCTACGCAGATCAAAATCTAAATGAAAATCTAATGCAGAGATTAGAACACAGAACTTTTTTTTTTTTTTTTTCCTGGCACAAAACAACTTCCAGTGATTTTATTAAATGTTATTTATATCTCACTGGAAAAAAAAAATTAAAAAAAACCCAAACAAGCAAAAATAAAAACCCTCAATTTTGCCAGTCCTCAGTCCTACATTAAATCCTCCAGCAGTTTTTACATCCTTCAGGCATCTTGCCTTGTCGCAGGCAAACCAGAGTATTAAAGACACTTTACAGGGTTTTACGTGTTATTCTGTAATTGAGGTGATCAACGGGGGTTCCTCTGGGCTCTGGGTATCCCACAGAGCTGAATTCCTCAGGAGTGAGTAATTGCAAGCTCTTTTCTGTCTGGAGGATCTAGGTGTGAGAAAAGGCAACTGAAGTAGTTTGTGATCCAGTCAGGACCTGTGGATGTGCTCTGCAACCCTAATGAGCCGGTTAAGGAGGTCTGCAAAGGACGAGGGTGTGTGTCTAGCTATGTTTTTAAGGAAAGAGGGTGCTAGAGAACACATTGTACACAAAGTTCTACTAGACAGCTACGTACAGCAGGATTTTGGTTTGAACAGGGTCTGCTTGTTTATAAAATCCCAACAAATTAAACACATTTTAAATTCTGGAGGATGTACCTGTGATTATTAACACCTGACTCTGGAATTCTGAATGGGGGAGAAAGAATTTTAAAATCATTGAGAACTTTCTTAGAATTTCACTGCTTAAGACTTGTGCCTTTCTACCCATAGTTTTCCTGGTTGCCCAAAATACATGTGTTTTAGGGTCCTCACAGGAAGAAGGAGAAAAAAAGGACAAACAATGTTAAATCTGGTATATGGAAATTACCTTCTTCTGTGAAGCTGCAGAAGACACAAGGTATTGCTGCTCATAAGTTTATTTCTGTGTTCTTCTGACATTCAAGCTCTTTGGTTTTGTATGTTTTTTGGTTTTACAAGAAAATATTTCCCAGTTTATACAATATTTTTTGGGCAGGCATTTACTGTTCTTTGCTTTACCCAGAAATATAATTTTCTACCTGAGCTGTCATCAGAAAGTATTGCACCCCTTCAAAAACATGCTACAAACTCTGTAGTAAATATGTTTTCCCATAGGTCTTTAGAGTTACAGTCCTCATAAACAGTACGTTCTATGTAAATGAAGTACAGTAACAGGATCTCTTCATTCACTGCTGAAAGAGGGGACAAGTGGTTCAGCAGCACACAGCAGGACAGTTCCTGTCAGCTGGAATTCAAGGTAGGTCATGTGTAATTAATTGCATTGAAATTTGGTAGACGCTGCAGACCTCCTACACCTTTTGTTTTGTAGGACCCACATTATAAAGAGCACCTGAAGGTGATATTAACACTTCTTCTTATTGCTAAAAAAACCCAAAAGAAACAAAAAAACCCAAACAAAAAGAGACCCCAAAACCCAAAAGATACTAAATGCTTCTTACTGATAGTGTAAGCTGCCCAATGCAAGACAAAGCATATTCTGCCTGCAGCAGGTCCTCTCTGTTCTGCTGAACTGCCACAGAAATTATTGTATTAACACTGCTCCGTCATAACACTTAAGGGAAAAAATTGTTACCATTGGTTTATTCTTGAGTAAGTTTTGAGAAGCTGAGCAGAGTTTAATGTCAGTTGCTGAAACGTATCTGGTCACTTTGAGTCACACTCAAATCAGTCTGGGTCAAATAAAGGAATTTTTAAAGAAATTTTAAAATTGTATCTAAAAGTTTCCTTTCCTTCTAGATTTACTTGAATCTTCACTATGTATTTAACTGAAATGGCATTAATTGCTTAAATATGAAAGAGCTATGCTAGAAACTCACTGTATTGATATATAAGCATTAAGGGCTATTTACTCAAACTAATGGCAGATAAGCTTGGTGTCACTAAAGACATAAAGGAATTTTTAGCCCTTGCAAAATTAAAAAGACAAAGTATAGAAACATTTCCATGAGAGTTCTGGGAATCCAATCTAAGAATTTCCAAATAATGATTTTTTATATTAATAGGAAAATTAATAGTGAGTATTGAGAGAAACTTTGTCCTTACATTGAAGCAGTTAATTAGGCAATTAGAACTGTTAAAAAATGACATAAGACTAACCTCAGAGGAACAGTATCCTAAATCTCAGAAGTAAAGAATTGAAAACATGAGATATTCTTAAAAATTATTTTTAGTCACCTCTGAATATCAGATTAGGTCTCCTGTTATCATAGTTCCTGCATTAACAGCTTCCTAGTGAGCACACCAATATTCAAACCAATGAACTGTTTAAAGTTCTGAGGTACCACTCATATGTTGTCAATGTGATTTCAAAATATATATATATTTTTTGTGGAGAAACACTTAATTTCCTTATTTTATATTTCAAAACCAGCATGAATATATGAATTTTCTCTTGGTTCCTTTTTCATTTTGTTGATTATTTTTGTACTGCAGAGATATTTTTCTTTACTAGAACTAAATGTTTTTATAATCATACCTGAAATAGAGACTTCAGACAAGAATGATGGACTATATAGTATATAGTATGTCTTACTCAGTACATTTGCATGATTTTTGGCTCTGAGGCTGGGATTACTGGTCCTGATATTTAGGATGACATTTAACAGCTTGTCTGGGACTGGAAATCACTGGGTTTTTTAAATCCAAGACCAGCTAAAGATCTATCAACCCCGTCTCAACCGACATAGTCTTTTTGGGATATTTCATTTTCTGGCCAGATGAGCACTATGGGGCATTTTCAGTGAAATCCTGGTAAAATGCATCATGTCAGGGAGCAGTGGAGGTGACAAGGGAAGATGGATGCCAGGCAAGACATCAAGCAGCAACATCAGAGGTACCTCTGTGTGGGCAGGTGAACACGTTCATGGTGACAAACTCACGCAAGTTTGCGTCACAACTTTCAGACAACTCCAGTATGGTGACACCAGACCAAGGACCATGGGAGGAGGCAGCCTGTGGTCTGGGTCCTATCACACTGTGTTCAGGCACCATATTTATAACTCTGTGAGCCTTCACAGCTGTTGATTTTCCTTTTGGAAGAGTTACACACTGAGCATTTACCAAGAAAAACGCTTACTTAGCAATGAGTCGTGGAAAGAGGATACATAAGAACAGAAATAGATATTTTCTGTAAAAACAGTCAATAGGTTGATTTCACGTTTAATTTCTACTCTTCCTTTCATTATTAGAAAAAGAATCTCTTTGTTTTAAGGACTCCTCCGTCCCATTCAAATTATTTTAGAGCTCTAAATGCAAGACTGATGACTTTCTTTTCCCTATGGATGAAGAGAATGCTCTCAAAGAGGATATTTCTAATGATTGTTGTTCCTACTAGTTTTTAAAGAATTATATCCCATATTCTGATGACTCTGATCTTTCAAGGATCCTCAAAGAACCTGAATATATGTGATTAACTGCCTTTATTACTGTTTTAAAATCAAGTTCATACATGTGCTAACACCCTAAAGCACCCAATCAAAAGTGACATTCATAAGATATCATATCTAGAGCTACCTATTATATATGCTTATCTATTTTAAGAAAGATCCACTTTAAAGTAAGCACCAAGTACTCACCTAACACCCACTTAGCAAAAGTGGGTTCTTGCAATTAGCATACTGTGTACTGTATGCAGTTTTAGTGTACTAAATCCTAGTTTGTGTTGTTGTAGAAATTCAGTCATTTTCTCAGTGTGAGTGTAATAGATATGTAATGCATGTATCAAGTGTATAATGCTAACAACTGAAGATAATAATCACTTTGGCTGGTCTTTAAAACTGAATGGAATACTTAGTATGTACATTTATTTTTCCTCTCAAACATAGGCTATTACTATAAACAGTAATGACCATTTTTTAGCATTCTGTTATCAATGTAAGCTACTTAATAAGTACAGATCTACTAATCACGATACATTAAATGGAGCCTGTGATTTCATGGCTTCTGAGAATATCCAAGTGATTTGATTGAAAATCAAAATGTACACATGATTTTTAAATTTTTGGAAATTGGAGGTTTTTAATAAAACCCCCAATAAAGACAGAACGTGAAAGGCAGAGAAAAGTGTTGAACAGATGCCACTAAACATCCAGGGCTATTACACTAACTAATTAAAGAACAAGAGCTTATAACCAGAAGTTTAAACAAGGTCTAGTCTGCATACATTTGAGGAGAAGTTGTTCCCAGATACTGCTTGGAGTACAGGGCACACTACTGACAGAGTGTGTTCCAGCTACAGAACTTAGAAGCATGCTTATCAGTTTGAAACAGACACTTTTGTAGACAACTGAATGCACAAATGTTTCTGGTTCCTAGCTTATTAGAATTATAATAAAACTAGTCTGTCAGGATTTAATAAGAAAGTGTTTATTTAAAATTTGTATCTTCAAATGCTACAAGTACAACCCAGTGAATCTTCATGAATCTTATGATACAGCTAGTTAAGCATGACTACTGTCTTTTATGCCTAAAGTAATGCTGCTGGTGAAATTCAGTGCCTTGACATGGGCCACCCCAAAAGAATCAGCATTGGAGCTGATGAGATTAAAAATGGTCCCTTGGCTTTGTTCATGCTTCAGAACAATTTTGTGCTTCCCTTGTCATTGTTTTTTAACAATCTTTTACCCATGTCTAGCTGAAAACAAGACTTTCTGTATAGCTGCTACCTGACTTGCAGTTTCTATATCCAAATATCACCCTGGATGAAGAAAGAATGGCAAAATCTCTGCAGGAGAGCACTATCACTATATTTTCCTTTTGTTGTGATCTAGGACTAAGTTCCATAAATGTGGCTTTCTGTCATGAGAAATTGTAAGTCTCTGAAAGATTTTTTATTTTATAGTGGCTAAGGGGTGTTGCATGTAGCCTGACCAAAGGGAAAGAGATTGCACAACCCTTTATTAAACCAGGAATACTAAATTTTCAGAAGAAAAAATATCATTTTCATGGGTAAATATTTGTTTGATTTGGAAGAGATATCTTTCAGCATCCAGTAAAGAAGCACTTTCAGGAGAATAAAATCCTTTGCTTGTATTGATTTATTTCATGAAGTCTGAGAACAGACTTAAAAATGACTTGATGCTGTTGACTGAAATAAGTAAGTTGCAACTGGTTTTACAAATACTGGTGGAACTCAGAAAAATAAAATAACATTGAGGAATCATAAATATGCCTTTCAGCCAATGATGGATATTTCTGGAATTGTGTTGAGTGGGGATTGATTCATCGTAAAGCAAAATGGTTCCTTTTGGAGCACTGCCCAGACTTACCTAACTCTATTAGCTCCAAGCAGATATTGCTGTATAAGTGTCAGGGCAAAATGAGCAATGGCAGACTAGACAGGCCTGAGAGACAAGGGCTTTAAATAAAAGAGTTTCCACATCACCACTAAATCTGACTTAAGGGGGAAAATTAGATACTATAATATCAAAAGAAAGAATTTTCATAAATAAAAGTTTCATCAGAAGCGTGATCTTGTATCATTTATAAAAAGAAACAAGATTATTTTCCCAAAAATGGACATTTCAATGTGTTTTCCAAAACCTGCAAATGCAATTTAAAATACTAGAAATGTTTTGGAATTCAAATTACTTCTTTTAAAGTAACTTATTAATTATTAATTAATTCTTTCAATTATATATCTATAATCGAAAGAATGCAAAGAGAATATACAGTAAATATGGTTTTCATTTGGGATTTTTTTGTGTTAAATCTGATGGAATATGTCATTCAATTGCAGGGTACTGAGGAGGGAACTCATTGCAAAAATCATTATTCTAATACATATCTTCTAATTATAGAAATCTTTGACACCAATTCCTTCCACAGGGTTTTCCTCAGGTGATGTTTAATGTAGTTTTAGTTATCATAAAGAAAGTGGTGTCCTAGCTGTACTTCATCTAAGTTCCACTCTATATCCAGGACTGATACAAATATAGAATGTAAGTTACTCCTGCTTCAGATACTTCCATTGATGCAAAGCTACACTTTTTGGCTCAGATGCAGGAATACAAATCTAAGCTTTTCAACATGTTTTGGTTTAGTAAGGATTTTAACATAAATTCTCCTGTTTCTCACTTGTCATGGTTTAACCCCATCCAGCCACAAAATGCCATGCAGCCACTTTCTCCTCCCCCACCAACAGGATCAGGGAAAGAACTGAAAGAGTAAAAGCTGGAAAACTTGTGGGTTGAGATAACAACAGCTCAGTAGGCGAAGAAATAGCTACACATACAAGCAAAGCAAAACAAGAAAATTGGTCACTGCTTCCCATGGGCAGGCAGCTGTTCAGCCATGGAAATCCAGGATCCAACTGTCAGATAGGCATTTGGGAAGACAGAACACCACCCACTCCCCTTTCCTCCTTCTCCCCCCCCTTTTTACTGAGTCACATCCCTTTGGTCATTGGGTCATTGGTCATTGGGTCATTGGTCATTGGGGGCCACCACCTGTCCTGGCCGTGTCTCCTCCCCAGTTCCCACCAGTGGGGCAGCACAAAAAGCAGGAAAAGCCTTGGCTCTGTGCAAGCCCTGCTCAGCAGTAACAAAACCATCTCGAATTATCGACCCTGTGTGCTGTGTGTGTTAGCACAAATCCAAAACACACCTCCACACCAGCCACTGGGAAGAAAATTATCTCAGGCAAAACCAGCACCCTTGTCATATAGAAAAGACAGTTCATATAAAGACTGAATAGTAAGAGTAAACAAACAAAAATTTTGTTCAATTCATCTTAGCAATGTTTGGTTTTAACATTTTTTTCCTAATTTCAAATGAAGGTTGGAACACAAAAAAATACAACAAACAAAGCCAAATATTTCTATTTTTGTGTTAATGTATATGTAATTTTTGTCTTCTTTTGATATGTGATATGTACTCTATTACTGTGAAACCTCCTTCAACTTTTATAAACTTTAGTAAAGTAGCAGATCTATATTTTTATATCCCATTCCACACCTATTTCAAATATAGAAAATTATTCACTTAAATTGATTTATTTAATATAATATTCTGAAGTTTAGAAAGTACTGAGATGGCTATTTTTAAGATTGATTTATTAAACATGTCATATATTTCCATGATACATAGACTGAATCTTTAGCACCTTAATCTAAAATACAAAGGACACATCAAAAGGAGAGAACATACTGTATGACTATTCATGTGTGTGAAGAAAAATTATTTGTGAAAGTATTTCTTCATGAGACAGGAGACTGTTCTAAGAATAGAGGCAAAAGGTTCATCAGAGCAGAAGCAAAGGTCTGAATCTGAGAGCTGAAAACTACCATAAAGCTTCTGAGAATCAGAAAAAGATGCATGGAAGGCATTGTATGCAGGGGCAATGCATATATATGCATATTTGCATAAATGCAAAAAGAATGGAGTTTGATTTATGTCCTTGATGATCAACAACCTTGCAAGGTAAGAAACAAATTTAAAGAATGGTGTAGGACTGGCAAAGAGAAAATTCACATATAGCAGTAACTAAAGATAAAACCTTCTGAAACAGGAAATGTTGGCATTCAAGTGGAAACTGAGGGCAACTTTTTATTTTTTTCAATTGAGTCTCAAGCTGAAGATGCTCTCCATCAGTGATCCCTAATTTATGCTTCATTTTAGCTATAAATTACAACATTTCTGGACAATTTGTTTGTCCAAATAAGTACAAACCACAAGTAAGTAAATACACTGAACTGCCAGACATTGTTGGTACTAACCACTACTTGAACACTGAATTTTGCCATATATCCACAGGTCATTAACTCAAACAGGAACTTTTATGAAAACCTGGACATTCCAGTCACGTTGAGGAATTTTCAAGTATTTTACCATTGCTGAAACATTTCCCAAAACCTCACTTTTTATTTTAAATAGTCTTGTCTAAAACTACTTATAACACATTCTCCAAGATATGGAAAGGAGTTTTGTTGATCTCTGGGGATGGAACTCTTCTGCAAGCACAGAAAACCAGGCTGACTAGTAGCTCTGTCTGTTTCCACCAAAATTGTCTCATCACCAGTCACACCAGTGGCCAGGAGCACAAACCAATGATGGGAACTCTTGTTTTTTCTATCAAACAGTGCATGCCATAATAAGATACAGTGAGAAGTTACACTACTGAGATAACAATTAAACCGTAGCTCTGAAACTTAGGAAAAAAATAAAATAAATTAAAATAAATAAGCAACAAAAGAAAGCAGTTTATCACCACAGAACAGGTCTACTGACACCAAAGGTGAGGAGGGGCCAGACATGGGTTCCAGTGAGACATCTGGGTCAAGTGACCCTGACGGATGGTACTCCACCAGCAGTAAAAGTTGAGGGATGATAGTGAGTGACTCCTTGCTGCAAGGCACAGAGGAACCTGTCTGCCAGCCTGACCTGTTGTCTAAAGAAGTTGGCTGCTTATGGATGCCAGGATCCAAGATGTTGCAGAGAGATTGCTGAAGTGTGTCCTACCCTCTGAATATTATCCCCAGGTTTTTCTTGTGGGCAACAATGGGAAAATCTGGAGAGTATCCAAAGTGACTGCAGAGCTCTAGGGGTCTAGATGGTGTTCTCAGTCCTGAGGCTAAAGGGGAAAGCTGACAGTGTATGCCAACAACTGTTTGCTGAAACAGGGTTTCATTTTTACTACTCCAGAAACTATTTAGGAATGAGGATCTGCTTAGGATCAAAACCATTTTGTGGCACATGAGGCACAAGAAGGTCATCAGGAGTAGTAATTTTAGCTTCATCAGGGGAAGCCATGACTGACCAACCTGAGAAATTTCAACAGTGAAATGCCTTGGTAAATATCAGGAGAGCAGTGGATTTGTTTGCCTTGATTTCAGTAAGGAATTTGACACTGTCTCCATGAAGATCCTCACAGACAGCCTATTGAGGTATGGACTGGCCAAGAAGACTGGGGTTCATTGGAAATTAATGGTAGGGCCTAGAGGGTGGTGTTCAGTGGCACTAAGTCTAGTTGGAGGGCAAAAATTATCAATATAGGCCACAGTTCAATCTGGTTCAACATCTTCCTAAATGATCTGGGTGAGGGGCCAGAGGGCACTTGCAGTAGATTTGCAGCAGACACTAAACTGGGAGGAGAAGCTGATATGTGAGAGGGTTGTGTTGCCATCCAGAGGGACCTTGACAGGCTGGAGAAATGAGCTGGGCTGTTGGGACCCTCATGCCATTCAACATGGTGAAGTGCAGAGACCCAAACCTGGGAAGAAAAGAACCCATGCACCAGTACATGCTGAAGGCCAACCAGCTGGAAAGCAATTTTGCACTCCTTTTAACTCTCCTGAGTTATTTTTGGTCTATCAGAAAATTCTAGTAAATTTTAGATGTACCAAGTATGATACACATATTGAGTTCTAAATATCGTGTGTGGGTCTAAATGGCAGTTATAGAGTCACAGTAGATCTGCAATTATTTGTAATGCAAAATATTATTATTTAGCACTTGAGAAACAAGCCTGTAGGCTTGGGAAGTGACTTGCAGAAATTCTACAGAGCTACACACACTACTTTCTTCTATCTTTGCCCTGTCAGCACTCAGTTTTCATGCTTGGATAACCCAAATCTAAATGAGAAGTTCCTTCAATGATCTTGAAATTGTGTCCTGACAGGCTCTTTCCTGCCTGTTCTCTCTCTGTTAGTAACAGATGAGCATGAAGACAGTACACAGACAGGAAACATTGCTATATCTCTGTTTCTTTGACCTGAGAAAGAGATCTGATATCCTTTGGACCTTGTTCCTACGTCTGACTAAGTAAATCTTCATCACTGTGGGCTGTGTCCTCAGTGCAGCACTTGCACATGTAGTAACTGATTGCTGAATTTCTCTGCAGAAGTCTCATTCAGATCCTTCTTTATGATTCATTTCTGCATACTCACAGCTATAGAATTGCTGTAATTATTCATGGTGGGCTCTAGGATTTCTAGGGACAGGTGTCACCGTTCAACTACCCTCATCCACTCTAGTGGTTACATTGTGAAGAGCCGTGGGAAAATGTGCCAGTTACTCCACAATTCGGCACAGGCACACAGACAAATCTTCACTGAAATGCTCTCACTGCCTCTCTGTGCAACCTCCCCCAAACTTCCAGTTTTCAAAAGCTGAGTTTTTGATAACTGCTACTTCCAAGAAATTTTTTCACAATCTCCCTCTTCAGTTAAGCTTTGCACTTAACAACTTTCATGTAACTGCAATCTCAAAATTGTAACACATCTACTCTAATGCAGTTTATGAATATGTTTTTCAATGTTTGGCATAACTTATATCTTCCTAGAGGCAGCAATTCTCTTCTTTTTTTTTCTTTTTCTTTTTTTTTTTTTTTTAATCTAAACTAGGATTTTTACCCCAGAACTAGGATATTTACTGTAAGAGAGAAAAAAGCACTGTCTTTTTTCCCTCCCTTTCCCCTCAGTCTAGCTATTGTGTCACTTGTGTCTGCCTAGAGTGACAACAAATTCACTTCATCATACAGCAAGGGTAGCTGCCTTTCTCTGTTTTGTGCCATCAGTTTCTGTTAGAGACACAGAATTAGATTCAGTTTCCTAATTAAAAGGACCTGGTGCTATCTTAGGTGTCCAATGACCTTCATCTACTGATCTAGAAATATGCAAGTATTTTGCAGGTGTTCTGTGTCACAAACAGCAGCTACATGTAAATGTCCCAGGAATTCTGTAGCTTTCAAAGTATCATTTGACGTGTGTATTTGGGGAACAAGATACCCCCCAATGAGTCATACTCATGACATTGCAGGGGATCTCACTCATGGAATTTACTTTTTAGTTTGTTTCAGGTACAGTTACACACCACTTCATCTTCAGTAAGACAAAATTTAAAATTGCAAGCCTTTCTTTGCTGGCATTAATGTATAATGTATACCTGACTCCACTGAGTTTTAATTTATTTTTTTAAAAGATATTTTTCATACCCTTTCTTGCTAACTCATTGAATTGAATATGACAGTGACAAGTTGCTGCTGTACTTCTTTGCAAAATGCTTGAACCTAAAATTCTAAACAGAAACTTTGTTCTTTTCAGATATTATTTGCTTCAATACAGCTCTTCATGAAAAAAAAGAAACACACAAACAAACAATAATAGAAAAACCCAAATAAACACACAATCTCCCCTGTTTCATATGTACAGTATTATGTTTAGTTCCAGTATCTTTCAGTAAAGATCTTTTTGGAAGGTGAAAATGAAATTGGGAGTAGACATGCAGTTAAATAAAACAGAGCTACTCTATTCTGCTACAGATTGACATCTTTGACTTGTTGCTCTTTGATTGCATGTGTACAATATCATTTCAGTAGCACTCAAAATGCCTCTGCCATTCAACTGATCTTTTTAATTGCTAAAGTGACCTTCATGTTGCAAGGTAGGGAACATGTTCTCTCTCTCATGGATCTGGCACCCTCAATGCTTAAACAGGAGAAGATAATTATTGAAAATAGTTTAAATATGCAGAATAATTTTTTTAAGATTTTTCTTCACTGCATATATTTTCACTGTTTTATTAGGTTGTTCAAAGTCAGTCTGTTTCCTCTTAATTTTTACATTTGTCATATGAAACAAATTTCTTGATATTCAGCAGACTAATTAAATCTAGTTTTCTATGAACTTGTCTTTGATTCTCTGCCTGCTCTCTTCCTATGCACAGCCATGACACTCAGCACGAGAAAACATGAGCCAAGGCTAATCCAGGCTGCAAGGCTGACAAACATTGAAAATGAACTGATCTTGCACCTGTTGGTTGTCATCTTGTTTCATGGCTGAAGAGTTTTGCACTAATTCTGACCCACAGATCCCTGTCAGTCTAACATATTATATTAGCATACTTTTAATCAGATTAACATAAATTCTAGACTGAGGAAGACCTTTATTAGTCATGTCTTTCACTTGCACATCTTCTTTTGAGGGCTACGAAATACCAAGAATGTCAACTTTCTCCAAACAGATATTGATGCAAAGGCATTCACAGTGTTTCTGGATCACCTCCTCCAACTTCATGTCATCTAAATATTGCAAGGTTCTTTTGCGACATAGGTGGTGAAAAAATCCAATTCTCTTATTTCCATGATAAATCACTGTTATTTTAACAATTACATGTAGATTTAAAAACCACAGAAGTTAGCTTTTGGCATTTTTAAACAAGGCTTTGTCAATCAAGAGTTAGTTTAGGTGAGATCTCTTCCATTTAAAACAAATCTAATATGAATATTAGTAATAATAATAATAATAATATATTTATTTATTTATTTATTTATTTATTTATGGAAGTGTTTAAATCTTTCCTAGATATCAGGCTTTTTACCATACCTATGCTTATCAGAGCTATCTGTCTATCTGCTATAAGTGTCTAGTGCCTCAAGAGCAGAACATCCATCCTTCTTCCTTGGTATGGGAGCTCTCCCACAGCTCTCCCCAGCAGGCAGTTCCCACCAGAGCTCTCATGTGCAGGCTGGCTGAGGGACCCTCTGTAGGATACCTGCAGTGTCTGACTCCATCAGCACATATTCTGATTCTCATTCATATTCTGAAGGTCATTTCCAGACTGTCTCAATGGGAGTTTGGTCAATAGCTGCAAGTTCTGACTGAAAGGGGTCACATACAATGTCTGAAAACCTTTATTTTTATAACTGAATTGAACAAACTCAAGTAACAGCTCATCAGGAAAGAGCACTCACCAGTCTTGGAGTTCCATAGGACACCTGAGGGCACTGCATGTGGGGCTTTTTTACTGCCCCCACTGCAGAATTACCTTATATACTCTCCTTACTCACTCATGGAGGATGGCAATGATGGAATCATATCACAGGGATGCTGGGCCTGGTCAGCCAGTGAGACTTATAACTAAAATCCAGAAAAGGGGAAATGTTTTGTAGAATACAAGGGCCAGATAATGATTTTATTGCCACTCGACTCTCCCAGTTCTTACCTAGGCCAAAAACTGAACCTATAGGCACTTTGTCTAAGCCTACAGATGACTGGAGAAATTTACAGAGCCAAGTACATTTTTTCTATTAAAATCTCCGTAAAGAGCTCTACCCAAGATACAAGAAAATTTTTATCAGAACTGAATGTCCCAGACACTTTGGTGGGAAGGTTTCCATCAATATGATGGAGAAAAATCCTTCTATCTGCAAGAAAGAAGTGAGAGATAAGAAATGTGTTTTGAAGGGGAAAGGGGCCTTGTGGGCAGAGGTTCATGGAGAGCTGTGCTGTGGAATGAAATTAAGACAAAAGTGTGAAAAATACACGTGGGATGGACTTCGCAGTGTGTATGTGGATGGTGTCAGATAGAGCTGTCACTTCATAGAAGTCACAGTAGCACTGCCAGCAAATTTATTTTGGGGCTGTTCAGAGGTCCTTTCTTGCACAGCTTCATGAGGTGATTCTGCTCATTATGTACATTTATGTTGACAAGAAAACAGGTGTTAGGTTATGTGATAAAAGCCTGATCCCACCAAGGCATAAAGGGTGTCCCCAGTCACGTGTGGGATTATGGATCCTCAGCAACCTCAGCTCAGCCTGGCTGCCAGATCTGGCAGCTCCTAACACAGAGAATCTGCAGCTGACTCTTAAATGCCCAGTTATTAATTCAGTTTCAGCAACTGAGGATGCACAAGATCTACGTTTGAGGATAGAAAAGATGATAGGATAAAGCATTATCACCAGTACTGTAATTAGACACCTCCTAATCTCAGATTTTGATAAAATTTTGTGGAATATTGACTTCAAACATTAACATTGTATCTTTGAAACCACTGTCAATCCAAAAGGCATTTTAGCCAGTACTGGAAAGAACAAATTGCCACTACTGACTGACAAAATACTGAAGCCCAGTCGAGTGCAGCCTACAAAGCCATTTAACATTAAAAAAATTGCTGGCCTACTCCTGTATATAATGTATTGATGGTTTCAGAGTGGATTTACTGAGGCTAAACCATTGTTTCACAAACCTGTAAATGTCTAATGAATCTGGCTTTTAGAAGGCGCTGATTGCTCTTTCCAAGGCTATAATAAAGTAACAGAAAGGTGTAGACTGCCCTGCTTGAGCCAGTTCTACCTCTGACACCTGACTTCATCTATCCTCCAATACCCTGAAATTAGTTGTAGGCTGTTGCTCATCTCACCTCTGTCAAAAACAAGTAGAAGCTTTGATGTATGACCTGAACCGTGAAGGTGTGTCAGTCTGAGTGTCAGCAGCATCCAGCAGTTTGGCACAGAACCTACTAAAAAGTTGAAGAATAGAGAAGTACTGCTTTTTATTATAGAAATACTAATCATAATTGATAGAAGCTCATCACTGCATGATGAGCAAGGCAAAAATGAGTTAGAAAGTGTTATTTTCCAGATTTACTTTCTTCTCCAGAGTTCCCTTTTTCCATCTTCCTATTTTCTCAACCTTGTAAAAGCTAAAGGCGTAGATGAAGCAGGAATTCTGTCAAGTAAGTTTTCCAGCTCAGCTGAGGCAGTGGGAAAGCCTCTTGTGGATATCACTGAGTGCTTCAGCATGAGGAAGCAGTTTTGTGGAGCACACAGACAAGATCATGAGATATCTTAATGTTATAATCTGTGATATTAGGCAGTGAAATTTGCTAAAAGCTGACAGTTTCACAAGCTATGAATAAGAAGTTCCACTTACCCACACTGCCACAATATCTGAACAGCCTGTTCTATATATTTCTTCAGTCCTTTGTACTAACAGATGCCATACATATATTATTTTTTTTAAAAATGCATTCTTTTTATAGAGGTGTTTCCCATTTTCTGAGTTAATTACAACACAGCATTCATCATTTATTTAAAACTTGGTTTTATGTGTTAGCATACTTTTTACACATATTGGTCACTGATTTGTTTTAAGGTGTGTTGAGGGTTAGGTGTCTTTTTTTTTGTTTTGTTTTGTTTTGTTTTGTTTTGTTTTGTTTTGTTTTGTTTTGTTTTGTTTTGTCCTTCTGGCCTGCCCGGGGAATTTTTACCCATTATGTGCTGGGACAACCTAACTACCGGTACTTAGGGGTGCCCACAACGGACAATGAGTGGCCGGGCCCAGCAGGGGGAAGGGGGCAGAAAAGGAGGGTGGGGACAGTTTTGGGGCTGGTTTTTTCTTTTCTGATGGTGCTGCAGTGGAACCCACAGACATTACAACTGTCCAGGTTCCAGCTGAACCACAAGGGCAGTCACAGCCAGCAGCTGTTGCCCCTGTGGAAACAAGAAAGTCTAAGATGGAATCACAGCACCCTGTTGATAAGGATAAGAAAGGAGGGTCCTCACAACCCACAAGGGAGCCAGAAGTTGAAATCATTACTGAGTCTCTGACATATGACAGTCTCCGTAAGTTACAAAAAGACATTGTGAGGTGGGGGCTTGAGCCTTATACAACCTGGTTACTTCGGGTCTGGGACCTTATGGGTACAGGCGTGCAGCTGGATGGTGGTGAGGCAGGGAATGTGGGACCCTTGACGCAGGACTCAGGTGTGAATCAGATATTCGTCAGGGAGCAAGGGCCCCTTTCCCTCTGGGGGTGGCTTTTGATGAGTGTAAGAGAGAGGTTTGTCCATAGAGAGAGAATGGAAGAGCACTATCGTAGAAGGGAATGGAAAACCATTGAGGAAGGGATCCAACAGCTGAGAGAAGTGGCAATATTAGAGGTCCTTTTTGGGAGGGGTGGACAGCATGATAATGACCCCGACAAAGTCAGGTGCACTGGGCAGATGTTGTGGAGTTTGGCAAATCTAGGGCCACGTGACTACACCACCTATATTGCAACGATTAAAGCCGATAACAGCCGAGAAACGGTGGGTTCTGTCACCACCAGGCTTAGACATTTCGCCAGTATGGTCCATGGCCCACAGCAGGCTAAGATTTCTGCTGTGATTAAGGAACCCAAAGAGGAGATAAGGGAAATGAGGGAAGAGATGAGGAAGAGCAGTTCCCATATGGCACCAGTGCGCGTCACAAGCCCAAAACTCCAAGCCCCACGTCCCCCAGCTAGAGAGAGAGGGTACACCTCATGAACTGAGCTGTGGTTCTTTCTACGTGACCATGGGGAAGACATGGGAAAGTGGGATGGGAAACCCACTTCTGCCCTGGCATCAGGAGTGCATCAACTCAGGCAGGGAACCAGTAACCAGAAAGGTTCCACTAAAGTGAAGGTAGCCTCAACCTCCCGTGACCAAACTGGCAGATATTACAGAAAAGAGGATGATCCACTTGAAGGAACCTCTAGCATGTATGCCCAGGGAGGAGAGGATGACCAGTGCTAGAGGGGCCCTGCCTCTAGCCAGGAAGAGGCACGGGAAAACCGGGTCTTTTGGACGGTGTGGATCCGATGGCCTGGCACATCAGAGCCACAAAAATATGAAGCTTTAGTTGATACTGGTGCACAGTGTACCCTAATGCCATCAGGACATGTGGGGAGAGAACCTGTTTCCATTGCTGGGGTGACGGGGGGATCGCAGCAATTGACTCTGTTGGAAGCCGAGGTGAGCCTGACTGGGAAGGAGTGGCAGAAACATCCCATTGTGACTGGCCCCGAGGCCCTGTGTATTCTGGGCATGGACTTCCTTCGAAATGGCTATTACAAAGACCCAAAGGGACTCAGGTGGGCTTTTGGAATAGCTGCTGTGGAGGCAGAGGACATTAAGCAATTGAACAGCTTGCCTGGACTATCAGAGAACCCATCTGCAGTAGGACTCCTGAAAGTGGAAGAACAGCGAGTACCAACTGCCACCTCGACGGTGCACCGCCGGCAGTATAGGACAAATCGAGATGCTGTGATCCCCATCCACAAGATGATCAGAGAGCTGGAGAGCCAAGGGGTGGTCAGCAAAACCCACTCACCCTTCAACAGCCCCATCTGGCCTGTGCGCAAGTCTGACAGAGAATGGAGATTGACTGTGGACTATCATGCATTGAATGAAGTGACTCCACCGCTGAGCGCTGCCGTGCCGGAGATGCTGGAGCTCCAGTACGAGCTGGAGTCCAAAGCAGCGAAGTGGTACGCCACTATTGACATTGCCAATGCATTTTTCTCCATTCCCCTGGCAGCAGAATGCAGGCCTCAGTTTGCCTTCACCTGGAGGGGAGTGCAGTACACCTGGAACCGACAGCCCCAGGGGTGGAAGCACAGCCCTACCATCTGCCATGGACTGATCCAGGCTGCCCTGGAAAAGGGTGAGGCTCCAGAACATCTGCAGTACATTGATGACATCATTGTGTGGGGGAACACAGCAGTGGAAGTATTTGAGAAAGGAGAAAAGATCATCCAGATTCTGCTACAAGCCGGCTTTGCCATCAAGAAGAACAAAGTCAAAGGACCTGCTCGAGAGATGCAGTTCCTGGGAGTAAAGTGGCAAGACAGATGGCGTCAGATTCCCACTGAAGTCGTCAACAAGAGCACTGCAATGTCTCCACCCACCAGCAAGAAGGAAACGCAAGCTTTCCTAGGTGCCATAGGTTTTTGGAGGATGCACATTCCTGAGTACAGCCAGATTGTGAGCCCTCTCTACCTGGTTACCCAAAAAAAGAATGATTTCCACTGGGGCCCTGAACAACAACAAGCCTTTGCTCAGATCAAACAGGAGATCACCCATGCAGTAGCCCTTGGCCCAGTCAGAACTGGACCAGATGTGAAGAACGTGCTCTACTCTGCAGCCGGGAACAATGGCTTGTCCTGGAGCCTTTGGCAGAAAGTGCCTGGGGAGACTCGAGGCCGACCACTGGGATTCTGGAGCCGAAGTTACAGAGGCTCCGAAGCCAACTACACTCCCACGGAGAAGGAAATCTTAGCTGCCTATGAAGGAGTTCAAGCCGCCTCAGAAGTGATTGGCACAGAAGCACAACTCCTCCTGGCACCCTGACTGCCAGTGCTGGGGTGGATATTTAAAGGAAAGGTTCCTGCTACCCACCACGCCACCGACGCTACATGGAGCAAGTGGATCGCCCTCATCACGCAGCGCGCCCGTATTAGAAACCCAAATCGCCCTGGGATTTTAGAGATAATTACAAACTGGCCAGAAGGTGAAAACTTTGGTCTCACTGATGAAGAGGAGCAGGAACAAGTGACACGGGCTGAAGAAGCTCCACTGTACAACCAACTGCCAGCAGAAGAAACACGCTATGCTCTGTTCACTGATGGTTCCTGTCGCATCGTAGGGATGAACTGGAAGTGGAAGGCAGCCATATGGAGCCCCACATGACAGGTCGCAGAGGCCACTGAAGGAGAAGGTGGATCAAGCCAACTTGCTGAACTCAAAGCTGTTCAACTGGCCCTGGACATTGCTGAAAGAGAGAAGTGGCCAAAACTCTACCTCTACACTGATTCATGGATGGTAGCCAATGCTCTGTGGGGATGGCTGGAAAGGTGGAAAAGGGCCAACTGGCAACGCAGAGGAAAGCCAGTCTGGGCTGCTGATGAGTGGAAAGACATTGCCACCAGGGTAGAGAAACTGTCTGTGAGGGTCCATCATGTAAATGCCCATGTCCCCAAGAGTAGGGCTAATGAACAGCACCGAAACAATGAGCAGGTGGATCAGGCTGCAAAGATAGAGGTGTCAAAGATAGACTTAGATTGGCAACACAAGGGAGAGTTGTTCCTAGCTCGATGGGCCCATGATGCCTCAGGTCATCAGGGGAGAGATGCCACCTATAAGTGGGCACGAGACCGAGGGGTGGATCTAACCATGGACAGTATTTCCCAGGCTATCCATGACTGTGAGACGTGTGCCACGATCAAGCAGGCCAAGCGGTTGAAGCCGCTATGGTACGGTGGGCGTTGGTCCAAATATAGATATGGGGAAGCCTGGCAGACTGACTACATCACACTGCCCCAAACTCGCCAAGGCAAGCGCTACGTGCTCACGATGGTAGAAGCCACCACTGGATGGTTGGAAATCTACCCTGTGCCTCATGCTACAGCCCGTAACACCATCCTGAGACTTGAAAAGCAGGTCCTTTGGAAGCATGGTACCCCTGAGAGGATTGAGTCAGACAATGGGACTCATTTCAAGAACTGCCTTATAAACAGCTGGGCTAGGGAACATGGCATTGAGTGGGTGTACCATATCCCCTACCATGCACCCACTGCTGGAAAAGTTGAACGGTGCAATGGTTTGCTTAAAACCAGCTTGAAGGCACTGGGTGGGGGAACTTTCAAGAACTGGGAGATTAATTTAGCAAAAGCCACATGGTTGGTGAACACCCGAGGTTCCACTAACCGAGCAGGCCCTGCCCAATCTGAGCCCTTTAGAACGACAGATGGAGATAAGGTTCCAGTGGTACATATGAGAGGTATGCTGGGAAAAACTGTCTGGGTTAATTCTGCCTCCAGCAAAGACAATCCAATCCGTGGGGTTGTCTTTGCTCAAGGACCGGGTTGCACTTGGTGGGTGATGCAAAAAGATGGAAAGACCCGGTGCATACCCCAAGGGGACCTGGTTTTAGAGTGAACTACCCATGACACTGCTTGTATCTGTATCTTCATGTACATATGTATATAGTTAAAGTAGTATGTGTTCGTGTATAATTTAAAGGTTTAATATTTGATGTAACATTTTGGTATGGGAAAAAATTCGGGGGGGGGTGCTCGACAACGGACAGTGAGTGGCCGGGCCCAGGGGGGGGAAGGGGGCAGAAAAGGAGGGTGGGGACAGTTTTGGGGCTGGTTTTTTCTTCAGTTTCGGGGAAGGACATTCGTGTGCTGGGTCACGGAGCTGTTGCGGTGGAGAGAAGGGAATTTCGCCATCACCCAGAGGGAGCTGCTGCTGCTTCTCCTTCTTCCCTCTTTGTTGGTGGCCTCGCACCCCCTGTCCTGCCAGGACATGTGGCAGTGCCAGCCACCGCCACGGAGCTGCTGATCCACCTCATCCACCGGCCCAGGATCTCAGCTCATCCCTGCTGTTCCAGCCGACTGTTCCTCAGCGCCCTGCAGGAGCACCGGGACTGACTGCCCGAGGGGTTTGTGAAAACAAAGCCTCTCCTCCATCCCATCTCAGCCGAGAAAAGCTATCACGGGGCCCCTGGTTCTGTGTTCTTGTTATTGCTGTAGTTATTGTTTGTTTGTTTGCTTGGTTATACTAGTAAAGAACTGTAACTCCTATCCCCAGATCTCTGCCTGAAAGCACCTTGATTTCAGAATTATAATAATTTGGAGGGAGGGTGTCTATATTCTTTCATCCCAAGGGAGGCTCCTGCCCTCCCTAGCAGACACCTGTCTTCTAGAACCAAGACAAGGTGTCATAAAGTCTGGGAATATTTTCTTTCTTCACCATGTTAGTTTTAATACTTTTATTTTTGCATATATGTAGTTAACATGAGATTTAACATATTTTCTTATGCAATGTTTATAACAGATAATGCATGCATCAGCAGAAATAAAATCAGGTTTTGTGAAAAGATCTCATAAAATAATAGCACGATATGGTAAAAATATTCCAATGTAAAGTACTGGAGATAGGATGCACTTACCAACCTTTAATTTAAATGTTCCACAATGAAAGACCCTGTGGCTTAAGGGATGATGTATTTTTTAATATCTTCCCTTGACTCATTCAACCAGATTTATTACTCTTATAAAAAGGTTTAATTGTACTCTTCCTGTGTCGATGTAAATATGCATTTTCCACCATGCTGCCTAAATTGAGTCAATAGAAATTTTATAAATCTTTTTTAAGTGTCACACTTTTGCCTTTTGGCAGCTTTGCCTACGAAAGTATTTATTTTCCCATATAGCACAGTTTCATTATTTCATATATGTTAATTGTAGCTTCTCCAATTAATTTCTTGGCAGGAATGTCATTTAGGTTAGCAGCATCCATTTTCACTTTATATCTGTGCCATTAGTATAGAATTAATTCAACAAAAACTGTACAGACAATGCACAAGTATTTGTATAAAAATAGTTACAAACTTCTAGAATTTGAACTCATAGAGCTATTTCAATGTAATTTTCCTACGATACACAAAACAGTATTAATAAATTAAATAGTATCATCTATTTCAGTTTTTTAAGGAAGGGAGTTTAATATAAAATATTAGCATACTATTTATATACTATTTATTCATTTGCAGTTAATGATTTGATAAATAATGGAAAAGTAGACTTTTTTCTTTTTTATGCGAATATTTTTCCATTTAAGAAACTTAAAGGATAGTCTTTATGTAATACTATAACTTATTTTTAGAGTTAAGGCCTTGAAAGCTCTTAATTAGACTCAGTCTAATGTCTTTTGCTTATTTTTTCCCATGACTTTGACACACAATCTGAATTCCTAATAAGGCAACATAACCCAACTAGTAGAACAGAAATACTAAATACAAATGTTACTGAGATCTCATGACTGAATCAACCACTATTTTTAAGGGACTAGAGCCAGGTTCAGTGGTGCCCAGTGACAGATTGAGAAGAAGACTGAAACTAAAAAAAATAAACTGGCTATAAATAAAAATATAAAAATAAATGAACTGAAATAAACTGAAACACAGGAGCCTGAACATCCAGAAACACTTTTTGACCATGACAGTGATCGAGCCCTGGCACGGATTGCACAAGAACTGTGACAGTTGTAGATACCCAAAGATTTTGGGGCATCAAAAGGCATCTGGACATGACTGTGACCTGCAGTTAGGTGGTCTTGCTTGGGCTGGGTGGTTGGACATGATCACCAGGGATGTCTTTCAAACTCAGCTGCTCTGTGATTCTGTACGTTCATAGGACATTTCTTTCAAGTGAGGTGCAGCATTACCTTGGATTTGGAGATCACTGCCCTCAGACCCAATTTTTTTTCTCCAAAACTGTCTCAAATGTTTTTTAAAGAAGACAAACTAGATAGAAGTAATTTGTAGTGGACAAGTCTAATTTAAGAAGTCATTGTGTTTGTCATCTGTTTTGAGGACAGAAAGGGGTAATGTACAAGCCTGTACCTTAATGTACAGGATTCTTCTACCTGCACAGTACTACATCTTTACTAAGATCTATAGTTGAAAAGACTAACTAGTACTGATGAAAAAATACTTAATACCTTAATATTAAGGCAAAACTATTTGAGTGTCTGGCTTTACAGTTTGGTTTTTTTTTTTTCTTTTTTCTTCAATGGTAAAACTCAAGGTTTTAATATTTTGTTACATAGCCAAGGGAATTGAAGTTTTTTTGAAAGGATAAGATGCTTCATAAATTCTTAGCCTAAAAATCTGTTCCATGTTTCTGTGAGTGACTCAGTAAGGAGGGGGCTAAGATGAATTAGTCACAGCCACTTATGTGACTTTGTGTCCTTCAGCACATTGCAAACTGAGGTAGGTCTTAAAATCATCCATCAGCTGACATATCCCAGATGTCTCAGTGCTCCCAGGTACTTATCCACTTACCTTTGCTTTATTATTCATCATCCTAGCTGTACTGCTTCCTCTTGCTCTATTTCCTTTTCAGAAAGTTTCTGCTAACAATGCAAACATCTTGCTGTATTATCTTGCCTTTTTTCAAAATTGATTATTTTTATATTCCAAAATTTTAAAGAATCATTGATAAGAACTTCTGTTTAACTGAAATCAATTTCACATGATCTACTTTGTTTATGTCAAGCTCAGAGCATTTACATTTTCTGGGCAAAAGTCACACTTTTTTTTTTTTTTTTTTTTTTCTTTTTTTCTTTTTTTTTCTTTACATATTCAAAAACCTTTGAAGGGAATGAAGCTTTCCTCAATCAAAAGTTTTCAGGAAAAAGAATGTGATGTGGGGTCCACCATGCCTACCAGACATGGAGCTGGAGTCAGTATCTGTAGAGGTTCAATTCTACACATTTGTGTACATCTTTCTTATTTTACTTTTGGTTATACTAAGGACTGGGTGGCACAGTAAACTGTTGACATTTTCATCCTTATATGAGATGTCAACAAAACTCTCTGTAGATAACAGCAAGAAAAGTTGAGAACTGAATATAAGTTCCAGTGCATGACAAAGAACAGCAGGTTTTTTTGGAGCAATGTGGGGAGACAATGTTATTAACAGAGGTATGTTTTAATAAAACATATTGACAGAGATGGAGTCTCCATCAGTGGGAAGAATGGGAAATCTCCACAAGAGGGAAAACTAATCAGAACTCCCTGCTAATGACCAAGTCTATGAAAAAAAAAAAGTGGCACAGAGAAGTATTTCAGATGATGTACTAATACAAAATAATATTTAATCCATAGGTTTAAGGAAAAAAAGAGGTGTTGAATTAACATGTCCTGTAGAGTTGAGTGAAATGTCAGTGACTGAAGCCTCTGAATCCAGTTTTATCCAACAACTTGAAACTTAGACTATCCATACAACATTCTTTTATTCCCTTGGAGCCTTTATATCTTATGAGTCAGGCACATCATTTGACATAAGAGCCATAGCAGATTTAGCTCCCTTTTCCCAGAGTTGTAATGACACTAATACGTGTTAATTTGTATTAGAGTTTTATTTAAGCTTCATATAGTTTAAAATGTCAGTAAAGCCAGTAGTGTTCAAACAAACACATTATTTTAGAATAATTGCCTTCCATGGTCTCCTATTTGAGATAAAACAGATGAGACCAGAGCAGGTTATTTTGGTTTTGTAGTGCTTATGTTAAACAATTAGCTGTTATTGTTGATTGCCCCCTCAGAAACAGTCAGGTACTGTTATCTTATGACACATTTCTACAGCTGTTTTCATGTAGAACATACCCCCATGGCTTTACATCTTGGATAGAGAAAAACCTGCTTTTCTGCCTGCTCCAGTATCATTCCTATTTCAGACTGTGATGGAACTGCAACCTGTGCCAGTACTTGATGTTATGATGAGCTTTGGAGCACAGTTTGTGCATGCCTTCAGGAACTGGAAGATGTAGATGTGTAGAGTCAAGAGCCAAAAAGTCTCCCCACGAAAGCTCTTGTATGACTGAGGCTTCTGGTGCCATAAGGTACCTTGTACATGGAATTATGGAAATGTTTTCCAAAACTCTCTTTTGTTACCAAAATAGTATAGGAATAGTAAATCTTCACTAAATCGTCACAAAATCCTAGGGCTCTCTCTAGAAGCCCTTACATGGCAAAAAAAGGAAAAGCCATATATTCACTAAAATTGTGGTTATATATTCCAATAACAAGACACATCAGAATGCCTTGCACATAAAATCAAGTAATTAAGTTTATTTGAGATGGCAAAGGGAAATATGAAGATTCCTTTAAAAATTTCTGTATGCTAAAGATTTTCCTCATTCTGTGATAAACTTGGGCCTCCTGTGAGGACCTGCCCCCCAAAAAATAATGGGCTATATTGTCCTTATATATATATATATATATATATATATATATATATATATATATATATATATGGAGACAATAACAGAGCTATAGTTACAGAATTACCAAATAATGAGGTGATAGACTCTTACCTTCGTCAGTTCCTACTTGTGATGTGGTCACCAGAATTGTTTTTAATGAAGAAAGCTTTATGCTTATGTATATAAATATAGAAATAAATATATATATATATATATAATAAATATAAATGAATATATATTACTATATATATTTATATATATAAATATATTTCTATATAAATATAGAAATAAATATATATTTATACATTTATATATAAATATATATATATATATAAAAAAATATATAAACCTTTTTCCCTTATTGTTTCATCTGTCTACAGCAATCTCTGTGGCAGTAACTACCACAGTATCTGGCTCTATCACATTTAATAATAGATATATCAATTATGGCTTTCATAGACAATCTTGAAAATCAAGAAAAAAATCCAATAAAAATATTTTATTTTTGTAAAATGTATTTTGAACAAAACGTGTGTTTTAAACAATTTGTAACTATTTTGCCTGAAATAAATGCTGAAAAAGCAAACACTTTCAGACTTCAGATTCTTGACCTATATCCTTGTCATGGAGTTACTTTACCTTTAAGGGAGTTGGAGTTGCTGGGAAGTGCTTGGAGTCTTTTCTCCTGACCAATTATCGGTCATTGCTGGGAATTGACAGCAGTTTAGGCCATTGAAAAGTGGGATCAACTTGTGAACCCTACCTTAAAGTGTAAAAGCAGAGCTCTCTGGGTTCTCTTTGTTTTCTGGCTGTGGAGGGTGGCTGAGCTCCAGGCCTCCCGTCCCTGCCCAGGCCATGCGGCCGGGCGGGGATGGGGCCGGGCCTGCCCCGTCTCCCGGCCGGGAGATGGGGGGGCCTGGGGAAGGTTTTCCCCAGGCCGGGCCGAGCCGATCTCTGGCTCGGCTGCAGGTTTTGCTGTAACTACATTCACTAGAAACTGCCCAGTGGAGAAAGAGAAAGGCTCTGGACTTGCAGCGGGTTGGAACAGCGACCACACGCTCCAGAGCAGCCATGAGGAACTTTCTATCGCAGACGGCTCCAGCTCCTGTTCGGCAGAGATCTCCGAACCATCTACAAAAGCCTGGGCAAGATTTTAACTCTTTCATTACCCAGATGAGACTTGCGGATTAATCTTTTTATCCAGAGAGAGAGAAAGAAAGATCAACATGAAAAGAGACTTTATAAACTACCAGTGACAAGAAAGAAAAGAAGCTTCAGGAAAGGTAGAGAATTAAGAAGATGCTTTAATTAAGCTGAAATATCTCCCTGTTAAAACTATGGAGATGGACAATAAAGTCCTGAAAAGAACTCCTTTAATTCATGATATAGGATCTAGAGAGGAATAGTGTTCAAAGTGTAAATTTGAGTAAAGAGTAATTATAGTATAGTGAAGTACTAAGAGATTAAAAGCCTTGAGAGGCCATGAGAAAACTGTTGAGAGATTTGAAGCCCTGAGAGGCCATGAGAAAACTGTTGAGAGATTTGAAGCCCTGAGAGGCCATGAGAAAACTGTTTTCTAGTGAAGCTCACAGAAACAGATGAAGAAGACTTTTTTTTTTTTGCCTTTGAATAACTTATCCTTAAAAATGTTATCTCTAGACACATGGCCCATACTTACTTCACAGTGATGTGAAAATGGGAGGAGTGAACTCTAATATAGCAGCTCTGAGCAGCTAACATTAGGGCAATAGAAAACTATAACAAAAATAGTTTTCTTGTGAGAAACTCCATAAATTAACAGGAAGAAACTTCTGTTTCTCTATAAAGACTGGTGAACATACTAGCAAGAATTGGGACTGTTTTAACCATCAGAGTTCCAGAGTTTTTGTCTCTGTTGTCATGTGAACAAGAGAATAGTGGGTGGATAGGAGATGGAAAGGTTTTTCTGGAAGTTTATTCTGGTGTTCTTATTATTGTGGTTTGTCAATAAACTTTCTTTTTTTTCCCTTTTAAGTTGTATGCCTGTTTTGCTCTTATTCTAATCCATATCTCACAGCAAGAAGTAAGTAATTTTCTTAGTTAGTGGTTTAAAACCACGACAATCCTAAAAACAAATCAAATTAAAAAGGTTTAAAATTAGTCAAATTAAAAAAAAAATCTTATCTAGGCCTATGAGGAGGGTTTAGGCTAATCCTCCTTTCCCTTTTGATCAGAGTCACAGAAAAATTTTGGTAATAGTTAAATTGATTTCCAGGTTAATCTGAATGCAGACTTTATTTTGCTACTGTTTCTCTTTCTGAATGCTGATCTCAGAAAAATAAGTTACTCTAAGCAGCAGTTTCAAGTGGTACTTTCCAGGAGTGAAAGCTTTGCACGCTTAACCAATGACATATGACACACCTTATTGAAATATGTTTGTTTGCTTGCTTTCAACATTTTAATGCTCAGAATCTCTGACAGTTTATATTGACTTTAGTCCTGCCATGTGTTGTCAGAGGACAACTGTAAGAGACAAACTGTAAAAAGTAGAAGATAGATTTCTTCCTCAGATAATAAGAAAAAAAGAAAGTTAAGAAAAAGAAAAGAAGAAATGCAGAATTTACATTTGAATGCTTAATATTTGACAAATTAAAATCACCTTTTTCTTGGCTTCTGCCATTACCCTTCAGATAAGGTTCAAATATTTCCTTTTATTCCCAGCCTCAGGTCACTTATATACATTTTCTTTGAAATGGTTGGTAGAATCCTTTAATACTACTTAATTTATTTGCTTTGGAAAAAACAAAACAAAACAAAACAAAAATAAACCCAAAAAGGAATAAAACACATTCTCTTAATTAAAAAAAAACAAAACAAAACCAAACTAAACTATTCCAATCTTATAGCCATTTATTATGCCTTTTACTTTCCCCACATTTCAATCTCTGGTATGCTTTATGAAAACTAGCACATCTCTACATTTCCTTCTGGGTGATTGAGTCAATTACAGTCTCTCCACTGACCTCACCTGTGGAAGCTGAAGCATTCTTTCCTTGTGATCACTCTTATGGGATAAAGAACATCAATTAAAAATCAAGAGCAGAGGGATGAAACAGCAAAATAGCAAACACAAACTTTGATTACTAAAGAATTCAAGCTGAAAGGTTTAGAATTTCATGGCCATCAAGAACAGTTTTAGTTCTGTCACAGAACAATTGCTCAGTAAATTTGGAACTGTTTTTCTCTTAATATGGATCACATAATAAGTTAGTTGTGGTTTATTAACTCTTTCTATTTCAAAATGACATTTTAAAAATTTTTTTATATATTTTGAAAACATTGTCACTTTCTTTTTCTGTCACAATAAATATTTTCTAATCACACAAGATATTATTGTACTGCCTGGTGGGTTACTGTTACTGCTGGAGTTATTCTGATTTGTCCTTATAAACTCTGCTTGTAAAGTCAAATCAACTGAGAAAAACTCTTATTAATAATGTATCATCTTTACCAATTGTAGCATGAAACTAATTAAAAAAAAAATTAATAATCGACTTACTCATGGTATGGTTGTTCACTTTAAGTGGTTACTTTGGGCCAACGTGTGAGTGCTCCATTTTCTAGCCTAGCACTACCATGTTTATCTGGCTGAAGCCAGAAAGCAGGGCACTTATGCCTTTAGTTATTCCAAGATTGATAACTCATCCATTTGTGTGAAAAACTGGAAAGAAGAAAAATCTGTTTTCATTTTGGGTTGGTCCTACCAAGAAGTGACCTCTGAGACATCAAAATGGCAGCAAGTAATATAATGGTGTTACAGCTGACTAGTATGAATGATAGCATTTTTAAAATGTTATTTCCAGAAGGCTAATATTTTACAAGTGATTTCCACAGGAGTTCATGTTGTCACATAGTGAACTCTAAAATCCATTATACAAGTGGAAACGTAGCAGTGATTTCCACATAGGTCAGCCACCACCTTCTATGATGATCCCTTGACAAAGTAATGACCTGTGCACATATTCTTATGGCACATAAACACTAACAGTTTACATTTCTAAATAATAGCAGGACTTCTTTTTTCTAGCTTTGTTCCATGTCTCTATGTCAAGAAAATGTCTCCTATGTTCCATACTGAGGTTTATTTGTGATACTATGAAGCATTAAAATCCTCTCTGTGCCATGAAAATGTTATCCTTTTAATTATTTTTTCATAGGCAAAAAAATCCCAAAATGGTGGCATTATTGTCATTGTAGACACCTTACACCTCATCTGCTTCCATCAGATTTCTCTGGTTTATTGAGTAGTTCAAAGACTACTTTTAATTTAGCTTACTTGATGCCTTGGAATGGCTACCTAGAACAGAGGCTAGACAGAGTTAGAGAATAAATTAGATATTTATTAAAGGCCTTCATTAGATACACCTTGGGCACTGCAGGAGCCTCTTAGAGGCTGCACCAAAATGGACAATGGTCACAAGGTTTTCAGACAGATACAACTTTGATCTATTTGCTTATCAGGGGTTAGTTGTCCAATTATGGCTTCAGGTAATGAAGTCATATTCCCCCACTGATTCACTTGTGTTTGTACTTTTCAGGGCCTGAGGCTGAGGATGTCCTTGGTTCTCAGGCTTAGAAGGATTGTTTAGTCTGACCAAACTGTGAAGAAAACTCACTAACATTCTTTATGGAGTTCAGAGTTATAAAGTAATGCAGTACAGGATCTGAAAAATATAGAAGCTAAAAACTTAAGGCATCATTTAAAATTTCAGGTTTGTAGTAAAACACCTGATTCCATGTTTGTGATCTCTTTTCCCTCCAATTCTTTTAATACCAACCACAGGAAAATTATAAAATAGCATATATATGTCTGTCCTTCACTTTAGCAAGTGGGCTACCAAAAATCACCACTAACAAATACTTCTGTGATTCTATCGATCTATATCAAGATATTAAAAATTGGTATGGACAATCAATTATATAGTCTCAGTCAATATTATACACCAACAAATAAGCAAAGTCAAGGAGGTGTAGACTTTTCTACAACAGTAAAACCCAGAAGGTATATTACAGGTTGTTACAAACTTATCATTCCTGAATCAACCTTATCACCAAATATAACATCACGTATCTACAAGTGTGTGCAGCATGGGGAGTTCCCAGAGACAGAGGCTCAGCTTTGGATAAAAATTTAGTCCTTTTCAAATCATTGATATACAACATAACATAGGACATCACCACATTGAACAGGAAATATATTCCTTTAATTTTTATTTTACACTTGTTATGATGTTTTCTGTTCTTTCAGATCCATTTTATATTCCCAGATTATTTCCACCTTTTCAGAAAACAAGTTGTCATTACAGTTCCTTGATTTTGCACTTTTCAGTGGTATCTGAGGATATCTCTGGTTTCTGGGTAATCCAGCTGTACTTCAGAGAGGCCAGCTGTACTTTTTATGTTTCTGGCTCCCAGGCCTAGTCCTGGGCTCACAGCTCACAGGTTGAAAGACAACTTCTCTGCCACTATTTTTCAGTTTACAGTTCCTTTTGTTCTGTGCATTTGTCTGTCTAACAGGCCAAATTTAAGGCTGTTTACATCAATCTTATTTTATGTATTTAGTGACATCTCCCTATAAGTACATCATTGACCTTCAGTTCAACATTTTAATTAGTATTTTTTCCCTTCCATTAGGAAGGGAAACCTTATTTGCAACCGTAGGAAGTCTTAGCAAATAGTGCAAAAACCCACTCTTTGAAAATGTAGACCCAGATTTGGTTTCTAAACACTAGAAATTATGGCTTGACTTTTTCATACTGAAATCTAATTTTTAAAATAAAACATTTCAAAACATATTCTATGAGTTTTTAATACCTCATTGTTGTCAAAAGAGCAGTGTGATTCATTCAGTGTATACCTTCCTGGTATTTGAAGGGTGGGAGGTTGATTACTTGTTTAATGGATCTTCAATCATTCTGCATAGAAAACTTGAAGGCATGTTCAGTTTGTTGCTATATTAATGTCTTTCAAGTGTATCTACTGCTTGTTCTGCATACACCTCCTCCTTGCTCCTTTCAGCAAAATTCTGGGTAAACAGGAATTGTTGAGTATAAAGCATGCAGCATATTAAAAGTAAAATGTCTTGCAGTGAATGTGAGTGAGAAGGTTCCTCAGAGTACCTGAATGGTGTTTGCTATATTCTATATTCTCTTATATGTGCATGACAGCTGATAACTTCAAATTTCTGTGGAACACTGACTCATGCCAATGATTGTTCTATATTCTCCTCTAACATGTGTTCTCATAAGAAATGTGGTAAGTATAAACACAAAATGCTACTCTTCTATTTCTAATTTGATCCCAGGGAAAACTAGGTTGGGATTATAGCCAAAGCCAGAAAAAAAAAATTGCATTTGGGGTGAGGAGGAAGAGCTGTCTGGATCAGCAGCAGGGTTAAGATGAGGGAAAGTCTCTACTTTTAAATGTCTACACCTTTCAGCAGCTGTGGTTTTACGAGGACTGTTTGTACCAGTAAGTGGTAGCTTGTCTCCAAACAGCAAGAATGGTTGAAATGGCTGAAATGATTTTGTTATGAACTGAAGTTTCTAAGAGAAGCAGGTTGCCAAAGTATTTATCAGTGCTAGAGGGTTTTGAATTATCAAATCAAGGAAGATGCTTGAATGTCAGCTTATGTCTACTGATACATCTGCACCAGGGTCACCTCAAAGACCATGAAGTTTGGGCAGTGTAGTCAGACAAGGGTAGTAGGAAGAAGACACCACAGTTAGTGAAGATGAATCAATCCTGTGGATTAGAAAGAACAAGAACTTGAATTTTGCTCTCATAAAGGAGTGATTTTACCATTTTAAGTGATTGCTCTCTGGAATTCCTGTCCAGGTTTGACCAGAAATCCTACTCCAGTAAAGGAAACCTATTGGCAGTGTCGACCAGACATGCTTGTCAGTGGCTTCTCTTTTGAAAAGATGACACAATCTGAATGAGAGACATCTCTGTTTTCAAATATCAAGAAGCTCCCTGCACCTTTTCCTGAACAAAAAGGAGCATGAGAAATTACAGGGAATGAATGCTCAAGATGGCAGTGTGGTTTTCTTTTCTGAAGAACTTTTCCCTTAGTAGTTACAGAGAATGATGTGGAACATATTTCTCACAAAGTCTACCTGATAATTATACTGCATCCATACAGACAAATGATATTGCATTATTCATGTGAAAAGCACATTTCTTGTCTTGCAGAGTACTAGCATTTATTTTAAAATATTATTCTTTCAATTATTTATCTCCTGTTGTTATGCTTCATCCTTATTAGTCCACAGAAATAAATCCAAGGACTGTCAGTGACAGTTGCAACACAGCAGCTGAAGAACCAGGAGGTTCATTTTTGATTCAACAGTATCATGTCAAACCACTGAATCAACGAAAAAAAAAAAAGGCCATGTTTTCATTAATGCCCCTGTTGAACAGAAGGTACCTTGGAACTGAAATTATCTGGCTAGAATTTGACATAAACCTGTGAGTAGACATTTCATTCAGGATTTAAGATCACTAACTAATCTTTTTCCTGCTGAGTCTGGCCCTAATCTTGTATTCTAGGCATGACAAGGAAGACTGTTACTCTGCATGTCCTCTCTGGGCAAGTTTTCTTACACTCTGTAGCTGCCTAAGAAGTTAATAACATGTTGTGCTCTGTCCCAGAGCTGATGCAGAAATTTAACCCTTAGTCACTTGGATCAGAATCCTATCTGCAGCAATTCAGCACATTTTAAGTGCAATGAAGCAACATTGCATGAGCTATTGTTCCAGCATGAAATAACAAGGTGTCAATAAAGAGCATCCACACAGAACTAGGCTCTTTATGCTACACAGTGCTGGTCTGAGCTAAACAGATTTATTGGTTCTTTTTTTCTATGGTACATTTTGCTTTCTGACATTTTCACATGTGGACTTTACACTGAGATACTTCAGCTAGCACACTGATGGAGAATTTTGTGAGCTTCAATTTCCACCTTATATGAACTAAATAATAAGGTCATACCTGATACTTATCAATCACTTTATTTTCTTAAGAGACAAAAATGTCACACATTTTCTGTCTCATTCATAAAAATATATCTTGGATATTCCCATAAAAATTATCAAAAACATTATTGCATTTGCAAGAAGGAAAAGGTAAAGAAAACAAAACCTAGCAATGGAAGTAGCACGAAAGAACAACCAACAGTTTCTTTGATCTTTTGCCTTTTAGAGTTACCTGAGTAAAGTCTAAGCAAAACTTTAAAATTGTATTTCTGTAGCTGATCCTTATTTAATTAGGGCATGAATTCCAAAATGGCTCAAGATGACAGTAAGACCATAGATGTGTTATTTAATGATATAGTTAGGGATAATTGCAAATTTTGTTCCCTTAAAGTTGATTCTACCCTGGAAGAAGACTGAGAATGGCACATTTGTTTCATCTGCCATGTAACTATGGCTACAACAAATTGCTTTGTTTTATGACTGACATTTTTAAAAGCTATTTCTACCAATTTAGACAACATTGCTGAAAACTGTATGCATTTAATAAGAGCTGGAAATGCTCTAAATGACACAGGTTCATCTACATTAGTATTTTGTCTTGTATCAAATGAACTGTTTGAAGGAAATCACTTGGTTTTCACACTCAGTACACATCACAGAGTAGTCTCACTAATGCATGATTTGGATTTCCTTGGGGTGTAAGTAAAACAGATGTTTTCCAGCAGCACACACAGAGCAATTCCACTACTCATATTTATCAAAAGAAGGCTTGAAACAGCAGAAGTAAAACTCTCTGTGATTCTGATAACTTGAATGTCATGCCATTAGTTCTAACATTTTGTTCTCCTGACATTTTTATTGGTTGGCACTAATTTTGCTCATTGCCAGGTCAGGAGTAAAGCAGGCCTGCAATTTCTTAATGGACCAGTCTAACTTCAAGAGAAGAATAATTGGGTCTTTTATATGAATGCATGTAAGTTTTATTTGTGGCCATCTCCAGTAACACAATGGGAAATACTGATCACAGGTTGGTTTTTTCTCCTTTCATCAAAAATCTCTATATTTGAATAATACAGTACTCCCCAGGCTCACTCTAGTGGATTAACCACCTCTCATGTAATGGAGCAACACTATTTCCCAAAAAAACAAAAACAAAAACAAACCAATAAGACTAGTGGTGTTGTTTTTGCTGGAAGACATTTTTCTTGCTTCTGTATTCATTATTCAAACATGTTCATGTACTGGCCAAATTCCTGAAATGTTCCATGATGATTATGTGCATAAGCATTTATTTTTTTGGGAGAGAGAAAGGGTTGTGTTGGGTTGAGTTTCTCTGGGGTTTCTGTTTGTTTTTCTCCTTTTGGTAATTTTTATTTTCCTGATTTTTATTCTGATTGCTCCATGAATATTCTGTTATCTCTGTTGTTAGGAAAATATACCTGAACTCACTAGTCACTGCCCAAAACTGGCATGTCTTTATTTTTAAAAAATACTATTGCTAAGTCCTTTGCACTACTGAGCACAAATGCATCCATCCTTTTGTGCAAACCTTTTATCACTCACACAGTTTCAGACAAAGCCTGGCTAATCCTATAATGTATCTTTTAGTGCTAAACCTAACCTTCTCAAGTTGTAAAAATAATAGTGTTTACTCCTTTTGTAAAAGGACACTTGAAACAGTTTGTTATCCTTAAGAAATTAGGTTTTCCAAAATACCTATTCTGTTATTACTTACAAGTACTAGAGGTCTATTTTTCAGTAATCAAATGCTATTCACACAGAACTCACTGACTTTGAAGTATTTGACAGAAAGATAATTGTAAAGGTAGTTTGGCCCACTTGACACCTTGCAGTAATCTGGTCATTTTTTTTGAGGCTGTACTTAATCCAGTCACAATCCTCTTTGTGTTTTTCAAAATCAAGAAAGAAACATGGAGAAATCTTTCTCAGGTTTTTTCATCACTCAGAGAATGAGGTTTTCTTCTCAGCAGAGGAGAAGCAATAGCAGATTACTAGCACAAATGGAAGAATGTTTGAAGAAATGCTTTTTCATCAAAGTACGCTGAGGATAAGTTATTGAGCTTTGAAAGCTCATGACTCCCAACAAGGTTTAAGAAAGTGTCTGAGGCCCAAATCAAAATCCCTATGTCACTTCTCATGAAAGAGTTGAGTGAAAACACTGGCTTTTGGTTGTTTGTTTTAACTAATCTGAAAGTGTACGCTTCAAATATATTCCATTTCATGAAAATATAGCAATGCTCGTTTGTGTTGATTTGTTGTTTTGGTTTTTTTTTTAAGTCGGGGCAGGGACCAAAACAAAACAAAATGAAACAAAATAGAAAGTATCAAAACAACACTTTCTAGAAAAAATGGAAGGAAACACTGTTTTCATTCTCTGACATTTCCAATATATGTAATTTATTTAGTAAAGTTCTTGATCAATTAATAAAATTTCCATATAGGGATTAGACCATTGGATCAGTTTACATTGCTATCCTTTGGTATTCTGCTCCTTAAAATAAATCATCCTTCACATAAAAAATAAAAAAAGTTTTAGGAGAAGACCAGAGCCTACATCTGTCCAAAACAAGTAGAGCAGAGCAAAGGTGAATAAAGAACTCTGAACAAAAGGATGGTTAAATTTCCCCTTTCTTTCAGACCTACAGAAATAAATAGGAATAGAATTAGAGACAAGTGAACTGTGATGATTTCACCTGTGTAGCAGACATTTAAGGTTGATATTGCAACAGTAACTCAGAAGATTTAACTCTAATATGATATTGCTGATATGTTATTGCTTTTTTAAGGGACAAATGGCATTGATTGCTAATAAATATACTTAACAATCATCACAATAGAAATGGTCAGAGTAAATAAAAATGCGATTATCTTTCAACAGGTGTAACAACAGACAAACACATAAAACACAGTTCATTGGAGAAAATTACATTTCTTCATTCCCAAATCATCTGCAAAACCACAATAAATATTTTAAAACAGTTTGTTGCTGGTGGTTTTTTCCTGGGAAAATTATGATAGCTACTTCTACACCAGCTGTCTTACCCTTCTTTCAAAGAGATTTAACTACTCATATGGCTAAAGCCTTCCCTTTCCCAAATTTACATATGTAAATGATGAACTTCCCACCCTCAAGTGGCATCTCTATTTACTTATTATTGTCTTTATAGGATCCAGAGATTGACACAAAAGTGGACACTCTTCTGGATTTGATTTTGTAGCAATAAAAAAGAAAACATTTTTTCTGCTTCAAAGGGCGCAACAACACATGTTGGAAGAAGAGAAATTAATAGAATAACAGCAGCTATGAACAAGGAATTGCACTGGCTGTGTAATCATGTGCATTTGGCTACTTAAACATACAGACAGACATATATATATATGTGTATATATATATATATATAGGTATATGTGCATATTTCATTCTTTTTTAGTGGTGACTATAATTACATATTATTCATAAGGGTCAAGCTTAAGTAGAATAATGAGCAGAGATCTCTGCAAGCAGGGCTTCATGCAAAATTCTCCTCGGATTGAGGAGGTAAGATCAAGTGATTCAGTCTGACAGCATTCACCAGAACACCAATTGTAATTAACATATTTAGTAAATATGCAAACTAGCATTAGAAATAGAGTTATGATAGATAATAGTAGGCAACAAAATAATAGAAGCCAAGTTTGGGTAAACCTGTATCTCAGATCAGCAGAAAAAGGAAGATATAAATTAAGAGTAGTGTGTCCAGTTTTGGGCCTCTCACTACAAGAAAGGCTCTGAGGGTCTGGAGCGAGTCCAGAGAAGGGCAGCGGAGCTGGGGAAGGGTCTGGAGCACAGGTGTGGTGAGGAGCAGCTGAGGGAGCTGGGGGTGTTCAGCCTGGAGAAAAGGAGGGTCAGGGGGACATTATTGCTCTCTACAACTGCCTGAAAGGAGGCTGTGCAGAGATAGGCCTCTCCTTCCAGACAAACAGGGATAGAACAAGGGGAAATGGCCTCATGGTAAGCCAATGGAGGTTTAGGTCAGATGTATGGAAAAACATTCTACTCTGAAAGAGGGGTTAAGTTTTGGAGCAGGCATGGTGGTGGTGGAAACACCATCACTCAAACTTCATGGTATGGTTTAGTGACAGTGGTGGTATTCATTCAAAACTTTGACTTGATGATCTTGGAGGTCTTTTCCAGCCTCAGTGATTCCGTGTGGACAGTTTTGAGTTGTTCACATGGCTGTCATTTTTTGCTCCAAATAAAAAGAATTCAGTCTGCAGGATTACTGTCTTCATAGCATTCAGGATTTATGGAGACTGTGTGAGCCAATGGAGCAGGAGCCAAAGGGACGGATTGTCAGGGAAAATTATGGTGTCAATAAAGACAAAAAGAACCCCACAAAAATGTAAATAGAACCTTTTAATACCATAATTTCATTTTCACAGTGTTAAATTTAACTTCCTCAAGAAGTCTCCTGTAGATATAAAAAGTGAGGAGATGGTTGGGAGGCTAAGGTTAGAAAGGCTGAGAGTTGGGAGGCTTCAAACAGCTGTGGAAACAATATTGAGAAAATTATCAATGTCAGCATTCTCCAGCATCAGAGAGAAAGACTGGAGGGAGGACTTACATCAGAGATGTATATGAGATACATATATTAATTAATGAGAACTTTCCATTTATTTATGAAAATAAAATTATGATGTACAGTTGCATTAAGGCAAAAACTACTTCTGATGTGGATTATGTGAGAATCTCTGTTGTGAGACCAAAGGTTAAGGCTTCCCTGTGTGTGTATCCAAGAATGCACGCAGGCATTTGTGCTTCCTTAGTGATCCCATAAATACTTCTTGACTAAATTTAAGAGTTAGAATGCATGCATTAGCATTTACAGCTGACTGGGTGAAATTTACTGAGATAACTCTAATTTTATTTTGTTTAATAACATTTCAGACATGAAAAAATGTAAAAAAAATGAGTTCAATTACATTTACATCTGGTCATCCTAGTCCAAAACTTAACAAATGAAACAATTGTAATTGGTAGTTTCCTGTATCACATGGCATAAAAATCCTCTGACAATTGTATCAGTCAAAAATGCTTTATGAAAGATGTCATTTATTGCCACTTAAATATTCTAGGCCTTATAAAATATTTAGGAGAGCATCAGCAGATGCATTGCAGCACTCACTCACCCACCAGGTCCCTTCTGTTCAGGCATGCAGAGAGAAACTTCCCAGGCAGAATATACCTGAGGTAAGAGCTCACATAAATACGTAGAGCTAACGAGACACTAGGCTAAGGATTAATATTTGTCCCACTGCCAGTGAAGTTGCCATGGAGCCTTTGATAGCCAGGAAGTCATCTGGGAAAGAATTCCCCTTGAGACTTGGTGATGCTAAACTGCCAGCTTTGAGTTCTACCTCTTTTTCCACAATATATTTCAGATCTGTATTTCCCCCCTTGAACCTGTAAGGAGCTAAATACCTTCTCAGTAACTTTATGTGTTTGTGGTTTTGTGCTTTTCTATTATACCAGGCTTCAGCCTGCACACCTCACACTGCAACTATTTAAATCACCTAAACTGAGCCATGGTCAAAGAGCCATGTGGCATCAAACTAAACCTTTGATCACCAGGACATTAGTTATGGGGATAAAGACTGCATCAAGGTTTCTTAGGCTTACAGAAAACAGATTTCTGCTGAAAACAATATTTTCTTAAAAGAGAAATTTCCTTTTCTGATACTCTTTGTTGTTTTTCACTCTAATTCCAACAAAAACTCAGTAATTTCCCACTTTTCTCTCTAAGCAGTAGCTTCTCCATCTCTCAAAAGCTTAACACATGAATTTGGAGATCTTTAGCAAGGAACAAGTGAAAAAAATGTCAGTGTCCTTTTGTAACTGGAAGTTCATTCTGCCTATTATAAAACATTTCCAATTTCTAAAATGTTTTCTTCCATTTTTAAATTTTGCTGCTAATGCATTTTCCTTAAATCCATCACATTCTATGTTAGGAATAGATTTATGATCTCTTCTACTTTTAATTCTGATTGGTTCAATTCTAAGCATCACGTGATGAAAAACATTTAGACAAGTCTGTCCACAATCATAGTTTCTTAAACAGGTTAAATGAACTTATGGAGTACTTCCTGATATTTCATCACTTATCTAGGCACTTCTGGTCTCTTCTAGCAAAGTTTTTCTGCTTCATTCCAATTTACTTTGCTTTATTTCAAATAAATAAATAAATAATAAATAAAGTTCTTCCCTGGATTTTTGTGTTCTACTCTTCAAAAAAACCTCACCCCCCCAAAATAACCCAAACAAACCAAAACAAAAAAAATAAACAAACAAAGACAAGAAAAAAAAAAATCACTTCTATATTCCAGGTTCCCTAAATGAAGATATAAAATTATATACAATACTGGGAAAATAAGCAAACCAACAAAAAAAACCCACTTTGATAAAGTATCTTTGGGATATATAGGTGGAATAATGCCAAAGTAGAAAGTGTGCTTCACTAAAGAAATGAGAAAAAATTGTAATCAGAGGAAATATTTACTGCTTCTTTATCGGTAGGAAGTGGTGAGAGAAGAGAAACAGGGAAATAGTTCCCATGTGGGCCTGTGCCTTCCAGGTGATGTGAGTAAATGACCTGAAGGAGCACTTTGTTCTCTTTCTGCTTCCCTCCTGCATAGAATTGCACTTCATCAACAAGTGGACAGTCACAAAGACAACTCATTGAAATATCCCAGGGAAATTTTAAGGCTATGACTTCCACAAGGACAAGAATGAGAAGCAGGAGAGAAGGAAATGGGGCTCCTGAAAATTACAATAGAGCAACCAAATCTGGGTTGTTAAAGTAAGGAAGAATAATGAACTGGTCTCCATCAGTTTTCTAGAAAGGTTCTTTCAAATGCATAATGAGATTCATAGTCAAAGCATTTATTCTTTGCTTTAGCTGTTTCTTTTAATACTAGTTTGAGGGTTTTTTATCAGTCATGAGATACCATCCTGTATTCCAAAAGGTAATTGAAAACAAACAGATAATTATATAATGCAAAGAAGAGCTTTATTACCTATGTTAGCTGGAATTATACCACTTTTCTTCTCATAAGAATATCAATTTCTATTTCAAAACTAATCTCCAGGATGCCTTGAGCTATGCTATTAAAATAGTATAAATTATGTCTTGTATGAAGAATGCATACACTTTAGGAGTAAAAATGAAATTATACAAATGGGGCCCACGCCCATCAGAATATTCAAAATATGTCCAGACTGAGACTTTGAGGGGTAATTAGGAATGCCTTCATACTGCTTTGTGACCACAAACTGGGATGGAGTGAATTACTTTGTGCCAGTAAATCTCATAGTGCCAAATGCCCCAGTAACTTCTGGCTATCTTACAGACAGGCATGAGCATGCATGAAAAGTGTTTTGCATATACCCTGCATGTCTGCTGCCTTATTTAAATTGAATTCAGTTCCATTAAATTGAATTAAACACAAATTGCTTACTCTATAACTGCTAATTTATAAGTTGGCTTAAGGATGAGATGAGATAGAAGAGGATCAGTAGGAGAATAGAAACAGGAGAAAAATCAGAACATTCTAGAGGTTTTTTCTTTTCCAAAATTGTCTGTTGGGAACATTGTTTTTCTTCTTCTTGCATCCTACCTGCAAGAAGAAGATATGTTTTATTCAAAGAAATTTCCACAATGTTTTCTAAAAAAAATAATTTATCACAAGTATATTTTACAGGTTGGTGTGAGTTAGAATGTATTTCATTCATCAAAAACAAACCTCAAGGGAATACACCTGCCCACTTTATTCTTGTTTTAAAGTTGCTTTGTTTTTTGGTGGTTTTAGTTGCTGGTGGTGGGTTTGAGGTTTTTTTGGTTCTTCTCATATTGTTGTCTTGGTTTGTATTGTAAAGACACCTTTAAAAGAAATCTTATATCTGCTCAATACTTTTTCTTGCACAAAATGCATAACTAGCACTGTGTAAACTGAGTGCTTCCAGCTCTGTCAGTCATGTGAAGAATGCAGGTGCACGTAAACAACTCTAACCTCACTGAAGAGCTAGTGCCTCACTTCACCTGGGTGCTGGACTGCAGACTGAATAATGAATGTGCTGCATCTTATTGCTGTTCCAAAAACTTGGTTTGTTACAGAACTACAAAGGAATTTCACAGAAACCACATATCATCATTACAAGGCTTACTAAGACCATTGATTGCTTAAGTTTGATTGTGTACATGCTGCTTAAATTTTAAAATATATTGTTGAGCAGAACAGCAATTCAGCAACATTACATATTATTTGTGTTCAGTTTGAAAATGATTTAGTGCTTGCAGGTCTTGTAAGAGGTAATCAGTGCACTTGAACTCTGCTTGGCAGAGGAGAAAACCAAAAACCTTAATTCAATTATGTTATATTTAGACATTAACTCAAGAAGAGTATCTCCCAAAAGACTCTTTTAATGTCTGTGTCCAGGTAGCCCTAGCAGAGAAGACTGCATTAAGAGAGATGTGGTCATTAGAGCACTGGCTTTAAGGTTATTCCTGCTGTTTATAGTCTCCTGGTACCTCTCTGTCTTCAAAAATGTTCTATTCCCTTATTAATGCAATTAAGCAGCAAAAGGTACATTTTATCATTTAAAGACCAAGTTTGGAGACAAGGTAAAATTGCTTGTCTGTATTGAAATGTGAGTAGGAGGAGCAGAGGCTGTCATGAGTGCCAGCCATTTGCAGCTGTCCAACATCTGCTCACACCATCCAGCCTGCAATCTTTGTTGCATACTCACACACTCTCTTCCAAATGAAAATCTGTGTGTAGTTGCAGGCAATTTAAAGAAGCAAGGTTCATTACAACAGATTTCTTGTACTGGTTTGTCATTGGATATCAAAAACTAGGTATTGACATGTGTAAGAATTAATTTTCAGTAGAGATAGTTTGAGCATTGCAATTTTCAAATGCTTAACAAAGATATTTGGAAAAAAATTGTTTCATTTTCAGCAGAATTTAGCTTTAGAAAAACAAACTTCTATTGCTTATTTCAAAGCAAGCCTCCAACACCCAAGATAAGAACAGTAGAATTTCCCTGTCTCTTCTTCTGCTTCATAATTTATATCATCAAATACTTCATAGCATAAATAGCTTAACTTAGTCATTCTTGATACAGACAAAATTTGAGGGGAATTCTTATCACAGAGCGCAAAATAAATCAGTATTCAACCTTTGTCATGTGTCTTATTAATGATGGCAAAGAGATTTTACAACTGTTTATTACTTAGAATGATTGAGTTGTTTATAATAAATTATTTTCTAATTTAAGTATGCATACTGACATTCCTAAAAACAGTTCTACCTGTGTATTTTCACATACTAAATTAAACATATTCTTTCTACGAGCTTGCAAGTTTTTTTGTACAAGGAACATGATCATGAACGCTATCTTTGTAAAAGCTGGCTGAAAAGCTGAGCAACGTTTGTGAGTTGTTTCCAATATTTCACATTTATAGAAACAGAAGAATCTGACAAACTTACTTACTTCTAGCACCTACCTTCCAAACTACTCCTGTAGTTGAATCAGTCACATTTTATCTTTTATGGGAAAGCATTATGGGAGGAAAAAAATCATCAAGATTACAAGAGCATTATAAGATAAAAGACCCTTTTCCAAATGCTGTGAGGCTTCCAGTAGCCTGCTTCATTAAATTAAATTATTTTTTAGAAGACAATGATTACTCCTGGAAACCTGGTTACTTGCATAATGAGCATTTATATATGAAGCATAATGAGCTTTACAGTCCTCTGCCCAGTGTCCAGTCACTAAAACCTGGGGACACTTGCAGTGACTTGCTACTCCTGGCAGTATAAGGGACAATATAAAGCTATAAAGGACATAAAACAAAACATGTTTTAACATCAAGTCACTAAATAAAAATTTCCCTTTTTTGTGTATTCTTCAGTAGCTTGTGAGACCAAAAATCAGCTGTTAGAGACTAAGACTTTGTGTAAGCTAGCTCTGAATTGTTTGCATTATTTAATTTAAGAATGGTTAAAATAACAGCATTTAAAAATTAGGCCCCAGTATACACAGATTTATAGCTGTCTTCTAATAAATGCAGAATTTGCATACAAGATTGTGTTCTCTAAGCAACTGAGACAAGAACTAAAACACCAGCCTGTTTGAATATGCCACATTAAAAGAAAATGCTGTTGACAGCAATTCCTCCTGAAACTCAATATGTGAAATTCTGAAGACTGACAAGAAAATGATCTCGATGGTGAAAAAAAATTAAATAAAAGATGAAATTACATTAAAAAACAAATACAAGGGAATATTTTTATGAAAACCCTAGGAAAACACCAGATCTCTATTCTTTCAATTATATGAAATGTTTATCTGTTTATGTCTGAGCAATTTTGCAATCACTGAAACTAAATTGTTTAGCTAATAAAACAATCACCTTTTCCAGATGAGACTTACTTAGTAGCTGTCACTTAATCTGCAAATAACGCTCCTAGATAGTTATGACATTGTATTCAGTGATATCAAATTACTTCAGTAGTGATTTTTATCTCCAGATCCTTATAGATATTAAAGCTCTCCTCTTTAAACCTTCCCTCCGTTACTAGGGGAAGAACACTGTGACTGTGATATTGCATTTTTCAAACTGAGAGGCAGCCATTCAACTATTATTTCATTGAAATTGTTCAGCATTCTTGTTTAGATAACAACAGATTTGTTTAAAGTGGCTCTTGCCAAAGTGTAATTTGGTGATGAGAACTGAACAAACTCATGGTCACAGTATGACTTGGCCTGAACAAGGTAGTGAAGGACAGTTAATTTATTTCCAGATTGTCTACTCTGATACAGGTGCATTTTATTGACATAAAGAGTCCTTACGTATTTGGTGAGTTTTGTTTTGTGTTGTTTTTGTTTTGTTTTTTTTTGTTTGTGTGTTTTTCAGGAGGAAGGTTAATAAACATTTCACAGCTGGGGTTGAGGGAACTACAATAATTTTCTTAATCAGTTTTACTAAGATTCTGCACCCTGAGGTTTGGTTTCTGGATGGAAGTGTCAGTTATGCTCCTGCATATCTCCTCTCCTCACTCCTGGTGGAGTTCAAATCATGGTTGTCAATAGATCCTAGGGGAAAATATTCATCTATATACGTGTGGACAGTGAATAGCCACTTAACCAAATCCTTTTGGATAGGTTGGGTACCTCTTTGACTGACACAAGGCATAAAGGCTGCACCCACTTGGACTCATGCCTGCATTGGTAAATCCAACTTTCCACATGTGGAGGTGAAAGTCAAAGATGAAAGAACTCTGTAATCAGATAAACCCTCATCAGAGTAGCTGAACATCCACAGTTTCCTCATCACTACTCTAGTGATGGTGCCAGTTAGGATGATACTTCATTTTTAAGTGGCATTTACACCATTAAACCCTGTAGAAGTAATTTAAAACAAAATTTCATTTACCACATGTATCTAGAATGCATTATTATGCAATAACTTATTACACTAAACACAAAGCAAATTATTTAAACTTTTACTGGTGTGTCATTCACTGTTAAACAAACTAAAAGTATTTGAACATATAAATATTGATTAAATGATCCATGTTTCACATCTGTCATAGTCAATGATCTTTTATTTCCTCTAAGAAATATTTATTTATGTTTTAATACATAGGAGTAACTATCTTTATAGTTTAGGTAGTTAATTTCCATAGGTATGTCTCATTCAAATGAATTATGTTGATTTACATTTAGATAATTTCTTTGCTTCCACTGCAATAAACCTTCAATCTAAATTTCAGCAATCTAAATTCTGTTTTGGCAAGTGGTAATGATCTAACATACAGTTTGGTCTGATATTTTTTAATAAAGTAATTTAGGAATAAAAATTTGCATATTTATGGGTAAACTGCTAGTTAATATCTGTTCTTCACAGATGTAACTTCAACACAGGAGATATTTAATTCCAATTTTTTTCCAGCATTTCAGAGCAAGTACTAGAGAATGTTTTTATTATACAAATGCATCTATTACTTTGATACAAGTGTAAGTATTTTAAAATGGATATATCTTTACCTAGTATATCTTTGTTAATAAGAAATGGAAAAGGAAAGAAATTGGAAAGGCTGCAGTTAAAGAAAAAGTCACCAATTTCTTTGATGCTGATATGGAATAAATAAATCTTTATTTTAATCTCTTTAAAGAAAATCTTCAATATGAAGTCAAAATCAAGCTGTTAAAAATTTCCTGAGAAACTATTTTAAGGCTTGCAAACTTCAGTCTAGAAAAAAAAATAATTCTGTTAATGTAAATTTTGTACATCTGTATGTACAATCCTGGAACAGTAGAAAAGATCATACAAGTAATTTATGTTTACTTGACTCTACATCTATGTGTATATGAGGAAAGGAAAAAAAAAAAAATAATTTCATGAAGTTATTATAGAGGGTTTTCTTGCCTGTATTTACAAACAGTTATGAATAACCATGTTTTTTCTTAAAATATGGTTTCAGTAGGGTCTGAAAAGTAGATATCAAAATAATCCACTGGCTTTACCTATAAAACTTACATAAATTTATTCATTTTGATATCTAATTAATTTAAGTTTCATATATCATGATGTCCACTTCTGTAATTCTCTGAAAATTCCCATTATTTTCAAATTAAGCCCTCAAAAGAAATGGAGGATTGCTAAATTGGCAAATATCTGGGGAAAATCTTCAATCTTGAGACCGTATGTAGTCAATACATGAGTTATATTTTTTTGTAGGAATGCATTTCTGTCTTAAAAAATAAAGGAAAAGGATTATCATGTACTTATGTTGATATTTATTTTTAAACATTCCAAGTATCATCTTTTATCATATTCTGAAAATGTTGTTCCTGATCCTTAGCCTTCCTTAGCCATGAAGATGTGCAAATTTTGGCAATAATTTGTGACTGGTTTTGTCAGATATCCTATTGTTTTCTGCACTGAGAGAATCCATTGTTCATACCAAGGTGTTTTAAGTCTGTTTTTCTTCACTTTACATTTGGTTTATGAAAATCATAAGCTTATGATATGCATGGGCCAGAAGAATATGTAATATGTAGTCCTGCTCATGACCAGTGTTAGAATAAAATGTAATATTTACCTGAAACTATTACAAATCTTGTGTGTGTGTGTGTGTGTTTGTGTTTGAGATTACTTTAATAATCTATTTAAAACTAAAAGTAAGTAGGATAAAATATGTTGTGATTTTCAATTATTTTTCAAGCTAGTATATGGTAGAAAGGGCTTCTGTTAATACTTAAAATGAAAAGATATCACCATGACATATTTTTTCAGCAAGTACTCAATTGCAAGCATTTCTGTTCTAGACCAGAAAATTATAAGTAATATACATATATATTAGAAGAAATATAATTTTATATTTCTACTTTTATTAAACAGAGTTCATGCCAGTTTTTGCTCTTGAATACCTCATATTTATGCATTAAGTCTACTGGATTTTTGAAATTTCTGTATTATATATACTTATTCTAATACAGCTTTAGATAGAGGAGGATATGATACATTTCCCTGATGACATACTTCACCCAGATGAACAGGCTCTTCAGGCAATATTTTGGTGCCTGACTGAAGTTAACACCTTTTCTTATCCACCTCTGGAAGACATTCAGATGCAATAGTGACTACATTCGTTAAACTTTGTTGAATATATTGACTTTTCCTTCACCATCCTGTGCAAATGACAGTTTAATTTCTAAATAGGAATGTTAAATTTGCATTGTAAAGTTGTTTAACAAAAATCACTTGTCCCTTTCCTAATCAACAGATTATTAACATAAATCTTCTCTATAAACCACTTCTTAAGTATTTATATTTCTGATGGAGTTAACTGCTTTCATAAACCTTTCTGAATATTTTCTTAAATCTAAATTCCAAAGACATGGGTATACAGTCAATATTTTTAATCTTAAATACCACTTATATCTTGTTTAAACTACATGTTTTTCTCCTTTTTTAGCAAGCTGTTGCAGACTAGCAAGCTCTTTGAAAATATCCTATTGCCCTTTGTACTGATCATGGATATGAAAGAAAAAAATAAAACCTGAACTCCCTCAGTTAGTTATGTAAATTTGGATCCCTAGACATGTCAAGCTGATTTAGATAATTATGAAAGTTGATCCCACTTGAGTTACTCAAATATGGTGTAACATTTCAAATTATAAAGCATATGCGAAATATAGTTTATTAAAACAAGAGTTATACTGTATCTTTCTCTCTAATTATGTTTTCCCTCAGATAAAAATATGACTGCAAGTTTAAATCAAGTATTTGCTCTTGGCTTTACAAAGCCATAAGCTTCTTTTTCAAACTTATATCACTTGTCTGTACTTCCATCCAATTATACTTCTGAAATAAATGCATAATGCAGTAGGTTAGTTTTTTCACACAGCTCTAGCTGATATAGCTCTGAGAACAGGAATAGAGGTTGGAGAGGCACTGGAACAGTTGGAACAGTTTTTCCAGAGAAGCTGTGAACGCCCCATTCCTGGGAGTGCTCAAGGCCAGGTTGGACAGGGCTCTGAGCAATCTGGCCTAATGGAAAGTTTCTCTGTCCATGTCAGGGCAGTTGGAATTAGATGATTTTTAGGGTCCTTTCCAAGCCAAACCATTCTATGGTTCTATCCCAGGGGAATTTTTTATAGTCTTTGTTCAACACGGAACTCATTGGAACAGAAAGTGATGCAAGGATGGAGGGATCTGGGTGCATCCAGCTCTTGCCACATCCAGCAGGTCTGAGTTCATTTGTCTCTGTATTAAGCATCCTTCACTGATGAGAAACACTTTCATCTCTGAAACTCCCTTTCATCAGGATGCTCCTAGTCCCTTTCCTCCCAATGACCTCCCTATGGGAATGAGTCAGTATAATCATAGAATCATTAAGGTTTGAAAACACCTCTAGGAACATCCAAGTCCAATGTAACACCACTGACATCTTCATCATTAAATCGTGTTCCCTATTGCCATATTCAAACATTTTTTGAACACTTTCAGGAATGGTGACCCAACCACTTCCCTGCACAGTCTGTTCCCATGCTTAACTACTCTTTTAGTGAAGAAATTGTTCCTAACATCCAGCCTGAATCTCCTGTGACACTCCTTGACAACCATTAGGCTTACTTAGAGTTAAGAGATTTGCATATGATTTGGTTATTGAATCTAATTCTTATAAGGTTCACCTTAATGACAAAACCATCCTCCTATGCACAATAATAACCACATTGCCTAGCTCTGATTTCTTTTCTATCAGCTTATTCAGGGGGCAGGAGGTGGTGGCTTATCACACAATATTCAGCTGGCAATATTCAATTATGTCATAGTCAAAACAAATGTAACTGCTGCAATTGAGACTGAGAAGCACAGAATGACAGTAAAATTGTTGAGCCCTGTTCTAAAAAGGTACCAACAGGAAAATCCCATTAAGCCTTACTGCAGCAGATAAACCTCACTTTTCTCACTATGGCAGTTGTGGGTCTCAGAAATTACCTTTCCACTGGGAACTCACAGGTGACTGGAAACCAGAGTCCCTGTCTGTCAGGACAGAGACAGGCTGTGCTGTAGAGCAGAGAACTAGAAAACCTCTGGCTTGAGCCTGGGGTCTCTGGATTAAATGTTGCTTCAAGACACTCAGTGGAGAAAATCAGCCATAATTACTAGTGAAAATATTACTGGGACAATTACTATTGGAGATATGACTTAATAAGATAGGGCAAGGTGTATAATGTGAATATTCCCAAAATTAGCATTTCAGTATCTCTCTCAAGTTTTCCATATAACTCTTCAGAATGTTTTCCTTTATGCTTGCTCAGCATAGCATTTATTGCTCTCCTTCCTAACTTTCAGTGATATACACATATCAAGAAACTGATAGCTAGTAATTTTCAAAATGGCTTTATTTGATAAATAATAGCCCTATATTGGAAGAGAAACAAAATTATTCATTTTGCATTAAAAAAAGTTGGTTTAAATGGAGATGAGAATGAATAGTAAAGAATTTGGGGCTTGTTTGGCTATTACAGCTATTGAGTTTTAAGAATGAAAAGTTTTGCATTTTAATTTTATAAAACCTACCTCCTCCCAATACATAAATGTATGCATTTATGTATGTATTGCATAAATGTAATATTAACTCAATGCATCATTAATTGTCTTCTTTCAGAAATCTAAGCAAAAATGGATCTAGAGGAAAGATTGTGTTGCAGTGAAGAGAGAGGTCACCTGAAAGAGGGAAGGCAGACTGGTGAACTCAAGATAACCTTGATAGCACTTGTATGTCTGCTTTATCAACTACACCACATTGTAGCAGCCAAATGAAACACAATTTTTCAAAGTAATGCCAGCTGTAAGAAAGACCTCTCAAGGCAGTTTAAGTTTCCACACACACATCTCTCAAAACAGTGTTGTTGCTAAGCTCTTCACATATATTACAGAATTTTTGTTCTCAGTAAATATGCTTAAGGACTCAATGAAGTGCTTCCATTCCTTGATTATATAAAATACAGAAAAACTGTAAGAAAGAAGAGAGGTTCAGAGAGGTTCAGAGAGGTTCGGAGAGGTTCGGAGAGGAGAGGAGAGGAGAGGTTCGGAGAAAGTACTTAAATGTAGATATTGCTGGAAGTGCACAGAAAGTCCAAGCTGAATGTCTTAAAAACACCTTGTACCTTGTATCCTATCTCCCAGTCCAGGAGATCCTGAAAATCCTGAAAGCCACTATTTTTCATCTTAATACTCTCAAAAAAGAAAAAAAAAATTTTTTTTACTTTTGAGTTCAGATAAAAGAACTTCAGATTTGATAAATTACAGCTAACACACAGATCCTCAAGGATGTTTTGGGGTGCGTGATTAGAAATCACTGGATTTCAATCTTTTTATACTTTCAGTTACATTCAAGTAATCCTGACAGCCACATTCATCATCCTGCAGTGTTAGTCTGCAAATGGAGTACATGGGAATGCTTTGTGCTAAAGTTCCAGGGGTAGATAGTCATACATTCTTGTAGGTCAGAAATCATATGCCTACGTTAGTGTGTACTGCCAAATAATCATGCCCTGTTGTTTCCTGCTGCAAAAGTTTCCAACTAAATCCACTTTGGATCCAGGCAGAGCAAACTCAGATATTTGCACCACTTCTACATGGAAGCAGCTAGGATAATGCTTCTATACAAATGTCCCTAGAAGAACACATTCCCAACATAAAAAAGACCTTACGTTCCACATTAAAGAAGTGCAAAACTCTTAGGGGTAAACTGTGACATCTCTGAATATTAGACTTGAAGGCTGAAAGATGTGTATGTGAAAGATTTCAACTTTTCCCCAGGTTTACTGTTAATTGACATTGAAGATGGTGGGCTAGTATTTTAGCCATTACACTGTTTTCCAAGGCTATCTCAGATATATTTTTCTTCCAGGAATATCTTAAACAGACTGAAATATCAGGTTGCTGGAAATAAACTGTGCAGGTGTTTTTCAAAGGATGCACCTTGAGTGACACTGAGGAAGAACCACTTAGGTCCAAGTTTGTCCATCCTGTCTGCTGTCAGTTAATCTGTTGCTTTTCAGTCTTGGTGCTCTTTTGGACCAATTTACCATTTGGTACTAAATTTATGTTCCAGTTCTGCTATTCTCACCTGATTTTTAGCTTTGTCCTCTGCTTCCTGATATTTTTCCCTGTGTAATAATTTTTTCAAGCTTCTGAGTAATCCTTTCCTGCACGACTCCAATATTTTGACAATATTTGTTTCCTCTGAGGATTTCTTGACGGTTTCAATATATCAAGGAAAAAAAGCAGCCTATGTCACCACACCAGTAGTCTTGCAATTGCACCATAAAGCTCTTCCAACAATTGTACAGTTAGAGAGCTCCAATGTGAAGCCCTAAGTTTCTCTTCAAAATAATTCAAAGATACAGACACTTAGTGAAAGAATGATGACCAAAGAATTTATTTTGGGGTGTAGCATTCTAATTCTGGTCAGAACTCTTAAGTAGGAAAAAAAGAGGAAAAAAAAGATGCAGTAAATAGAGGAATCTTTTATTGATTTGAAAATCCACTGCTCATAAGTATTATCTGTAATAATTGCTAGTTGATTGTTGTGAGCTTTTCTCTGAGGTCATTAAACCACTGACCAAAATGATTCACATGTGTGACTACAGAGACACTGTAGTGGGGTATCTCATTGCTCCCACCATTACTAGATGAATGCCCTTTATCTTATTTTAAACCCAAGAAACAGAGCAATATTTCCTATCTTACTAATTTTTTCAATGTAAAGGAACTTATATTTGTGATTTTATGGGGAAATATATCAGCTGACCTCCTACATGGTTCTTGTGGAAAGAGGGTATTGCTTACCATCTATATGACTACTACTCTTAATGTCTGAGACTGTTGCAGCCTTAAAAATGCACAGTTCATTCTGCAGATGGTGATAGCTCTACTAACACTTCTATTGTTAGTTTGAAAGTCAAGTGATGATATGTGTAGGCGTGTGTGTGGGAGCAGTGCAAAGAATTACAAGGATTTTCTCCCACACTAACGATCCACATGGAAAAGAGGGCATTATGAAACAATGTTCTGTTCCCCTGGTATTTTTAATCAGTCTGATATTTTGTTAGAATAGCATTTTATTACACAGCTTGTCATTTTCTATCTATGGACCATCTTTTTAAATTAAAAAAAAATCCTTTATGGTTTTTCTTCACACTTTATATGTCATGATCAAAAAAAAAATAAGCTGTGTCAAAGCAGAGAAAATAGCTAGAAAATTAATGATTTATTCTGACACACATGTAATTTACTCTTCTAGCTTTTTTCATAATTATGCATTTGTTGGACCTGCTAGTAATTGGAATTTCCTTAAAAGACAGTGCCTGTCAATTTTGCCATCCCTGCAAATTCAGTGGTGGCTGCAAAAGAGGAAATTTATCAGAATTTGATTGTAAACACATCCTTCATGGTGCAGTCAGATGAGGGTAAGGCAGTTGACCTGGATAACCCAGATACACACTTCAGCCCCCAAAGAGCTTCTGTTTGATTCCTACAACTCAAACAGGATGTTTTAGTACCCTTGTTTCTGGTTACCCACCCAAATTACCTGTTCACGCTCAGGAAAAATTATTTTCTTCCAAGGAGGGTATGAGTTGCTTTTGCACCATTCTCTGTTGGTTTTAGGGGTTTTTTGAGTTTGTGTTTTTGGGTTGTTTTTGTTTCGGGTTTTGGTTTTGTTTTGGTTTTGTTTTGGTTTGGGGTTTCTTTGCTTTGGTTTTATACACATGTAGATAAACATATGTGTACGTAGAAATGTGTTTATATATGCATATACAAATATTTTGTACATAACAAGCATATCTATGCACATTCTTATGTATGTCTAAATTTTGCATAGTTTTTGGCTCTTCTTCAGATATTATATAAACTCAGGTAGCAGAAGAGATGACTTCATCCAAATCTTTCCTTGTCCTCCTCCTCTACTTCATTCTACTTCATTCCTGGGTCCAGACATTTTTTTCTCAATGCTCAGAAATAAACACCTTATCTGTGCATTTTGAATAATGAGGGCTCAGAAAATCAGCCTTGGCTTATCTGTAGTACTCTAATTATTTTGCTCGTTTGATGGCAACTGTGATTATACCTGTTGATAAATGTCCAACAAAAACTTATACCCTATTAGAATTAAAAAGAATAAAACAACTATATACATATTATATATGTAACTGTATCTATTTTAGATTTGTTTAGTTGTTCATTGAAAGGTTTAGTCCAAATCCATTCAAAATAGTCTTGTCTCTGCCCCTTACCCTGACATGAAATATGTGATTTACTTTTTTATATGGGAATATCTTTTGGATTTATTTTTTTCTGAAATTAACATTCTGTTATTAAAAAAAAAAAAATTAGTTTTCTTTACATTGCTGTTTACATTTCTTTATTTACAAAACTTTCTTTAGGAAATGTAATGTTCATTTAAACACTGACTGAAAGAATGCAGACAATTTGAAAATTGTGTTTTACTTGAATGGCCGGAACATGAACAGGGTGGGGATCCTCTCCTGGTGCACACACTGTTAAGTGGGACAAAAATAATGATACACATCTGGTTGGTTCACAGAATAGTGCATATCCACCCCTTTTGTAGACTTGACTGAATCAGATTTCTGCTGGTACATAGGGATTCTTGTGAATTTTGAATGTAATCTTTCACAAGGGAATTATTTATCATGAGGGAATTATTTCACTTATTCTATGCATCTTTTTTTAATTCTCCTACTTGTCTCATTCAGTAGAACTCAATGTCTTTGCATTTTAGTAATTAATTAACTACCTAATAAAATATATCTACAAGATTCTATGTCTTTTCTGACTGAAAGAATTAAATATAATTTTCATTTGATCCTACCATCTATAAATTCTAACTTTACATTTAAATATAGTTTGAGTTTTATTTTACATCATTATTTTTTGTACTACTATTGACTTGGTGCATGGACTTAGGAAGAGCTTAGGAGAAAAGAAAAACTGACAGGAAAGAATTTTGGGTAGCAGGTTGATAGTGTATATATAAAAATGATGTGTAGAGAATGTGTGGGGACAAGTTAAAATGTGGTCCTACCTGAGAACTGGATTAGAATTATATCTACCATAGGGTTTGTGGCTTCAAGGGTTGTTGTGTATGGTTTCTTGGAATTTTTTTTAAATTATTATTGGGAGGGAAATTATTGGGAAATATTTTAATATTTCTTTGTAAGGAAAAAATATCAAATATATTATAAAATATATAAAAACATATTAGAAAATAGTAGAATTAAGTCTAAACAAAATAATATTTATAAGTTTAATCTGTATTAAAAACAGTTTCTAAAGGTGCCCATCCTGCCACAATGTTCTTGTCAATAATGTGAGATCAACCCAGTCTTGTCTTTTACTGCATAGTAAAATGCAGTAAAAATAGATAAATAAATAAATAGTATAATTAGATAATAGTATAAAAAAATAGTATAATAAATAAATAAATAAATAAATAAATAAATAAAGTGCTGTATTTTTTCAGAGGGTGACCAGAGAATAATAACTATTGTGTTTCTAATCACTGAAGAAGTTATGATTGACTTTCTCTGTTTTCCCCTTTTGTCAATCTGAAAGTAAAGGCCTTCAGGGAAAAAGGATCAAAGGAGAATGGTGGATGTTCTCAGACACAGATAAAATGAGAATAATTTTATAATTTTCTTCAATCTCCCAATAAGTCCACAACTAAAGTGGTGTAAATAAAACATTTTAATAACTCTTGAGTTATATTTCAGTGTAAGCTTTAAGGATAAATAAAAACAAGAAAATGAAAATCAAACAAGAAAGAGTTTTAAGAAATGGAAAATAGAAGTCATCTGACAAAAAGGATCAATATTCAGGAATATGATTTCTTAATAGTTCAGAATCCCCTGACAATTATTATCTTGAATATTCTTATTCATTATACATGTACATTAGAGATTCTATTGAGATCCTGTCTCCTGGCACTAAGCACTACATAAAGGCATAGTAATATTAAATTGATTTCTCAGTCTGAAAGTGACAGTTTAGTTCTCTACATGCACCTGGTTAGAGAGGTAAGAGATGGAAAACATCATCCCTTTTCTGCCACTTGCCAGCTGCATCCCAGCTGAAGTGAGAGAGAAACCACCCACAGAGGGTAAAAAAAGCAATGGAAGCCAGTGAGGGCCCAGACACTCTTGGAAGGGCTGATCTACACCAGGTAATGGCCTGGGACAGAAAACGTGTCTCAATGCAGAGCAGCAGACAGGAGTGGGACTGATATTAGTAAAACTTGATTTTCCTCTGTCTGGCCTAGTGCAAAAGCTACAATACAAACACTGAAACATAATCCTGACAAAATTGGGGAAATACAGTTGTTTTCTCCTCTTTTCCCCACATTGAAGCAAGGCTTTCTAAGTGTGGGGACTTGAGAAAAAGAAGCCAGTGACACCTCAGAAAAAGTTCAACTACAAGACATTAAATTATTTTTATTTATCTTTTATCTCTCTTCTGGTTTCAGATGTTTTTCACTTTGTCAAAATTCACAGAACCTCACAGATAAGCAAAAAAATGTATAACATTCATCAGATATTTCTTTATCCTTAGTTTTTCTGAATTATTTCCAGCTAATATCATACCATTTCTGCCAAAAATTTTATTGATATGCATTGCTGCAACTTATAAGTAGTAGGAAATGAGCCCAGAAAGAAATTACAGGGTTCAGAAAAGTGGCTCAGAAATTCTTGCCAGAAACATCTGGGCTTTATTTTGTTTTTTCCTTGGTTTGATATTCATATGTTCTGCAGATAAAGCAGAATTACTTTCATCTCCATTCTTGTATTTTATGTTTCTTTGTATTTGTTACTGCAGTTATTTCCTGTTCCTTTGTGAAATGAAAGGGAGTTCTAATACAACCACTTATAGAGGATGAAAATTTAAAGGCTTAGGACATCAGTTGCAGAATACTGCCCTTGATCACAGCTCATTGAAATTTTCTGATTTTTGCTTTTTAGAAAAAAAAAAAAAATAGAAGAAATTTCACTACTGAATTCTCAGTGACTTTTGTGATCTGAGTAAATTAGACTTCTGTTGGTGATCCTGTTGCCTCCATTTTTTACTTTTCAAATGAAAATCTCATTACATCCTTCTACATTGTTTAATATGATGAGAAAGACAATTTTAATGCTTACACTACCCCATGACTTTGTGTGTAACCTTTCCAGATCCTGCCCTTGGCTGAATGCAGAGAAATAAGCTGAGGCCATTGTTTGCATGATTTCATAATTCTGCTACTGGCAAATGAGTTAGACAGAGACTTGGTCATTGTGTGAGCATCATTTTGTTTCTACAGTTCCCACAGGAGAGGGAAGATTAAATACCTTTTATTTTTCTGCCTGTTGTGAAAAAGTTTGGATTTTTGATAGTGAAAAAATGGGGTGTTTACATGATTTAGTAAGAGCTGTCTTTTGAGATTTAATGCAGAATACATTTTGGAGATAAAGATGCAGATGTTCCTACACTTTTATTTGGAGTTTGTGACAGTTTTTGGGATTACCTCAAAGAGAGAAGACCTTAAATAACAAAAATTAAAATTTACAGCAAATGATTAAAATGTGAACAGGTCTAGAAGTGCAGTAGTGAACAGAACAAGTGTGTGGATAGTGAAACTTAGACTCTTCCAGTATTTCAACTCCAGATGAGTTATGCTTTCTTTTCATAAGAGATACAGTCAGCTTACATTTCTTTATAATATTTTAATAAGTTTTGCACTGTATGTCCACATTATAATACTTTCAGGACTTAATAGGTAGCTACTATGATACACTTTGATTTTATTTAAAATATTTTGACCTGCTCAAGATAACTATCAGTCAAAGCAAAGCTTTGATAAATGGGGCATTTGAGCATAGTGTGAATAGACTGAAAATATTAAGGTTTCAGATCATAGTTGTGTGTGCATTTGAGTGCTTTGTGACAATAGTTACATATAGAAATAATTATAGCAAGTGGTAAAAGGTAAAAAGATAGCAAAGATCACTCCTTGCTCTTTCTCTTCAATAATATTTACATATTCTAACAAAGTTGTCCAGTTTCTTCCAACTTTCAGAACAAATTAATAAAATAGCTTCCCTGGTAAATTGTCCATTTACTTGAATATCTAGAGTAGTACTTGCTGCTGTAGATATTGCATATTTTTTAAATTTATATTTTATATTAATTCAATTTATGTTTTTAAAAAGCAAATATTTGAAAATTATACAAATTTCCTTTATATTTATTACTAATATTCTTGGATATCCAAAAGTCAAGAAGCAAGGTCTGAGATTTTTTCTAAGTTGAAATCTATACAAAATTTTCTCTTGTTAAGATCCAAGACTAGGAAAAATATTCAGGACATTCTAGGTAATAGGCAGAGAACCAATCTTATTCCCTGTGGCATATTAAATTTAAAATCTATTAAACAGAAAAATGTCTCCTAAATTCATAGCAAATTAACTCTGATGACATGTCCAGCTGCCAACATAAAGGGCAAATTTTGCAAGTGAGATGAGACTTCCAAAATTTGTTTTTATTTTTTTTTTATGTTTCTTATCTTATAGACAAGATTAACATAATTTAGCAAAAAAATATCTCATAGTCAGTTCAGGAGATACTGAAATTCTAAGTGGAAACAGGTCAACAAATCCTGTTAGGAATTAAACCAAAAAAACTTGTAGTTTTTGCTACCACATATCTTGCAACTATGATTTTTTTCCCATTCCCCTGAAGTGTCCATCAAAGCTTTAACTGAATTAAAAAAAGCAAAAACCAAAACTAAACAAATAATAATTAAAATAAACTCTGACCTGTTTAGATTTAAATTAGTTCTAATGCTTAAGAGAACACTACAAATTTTGATAAGATCAAAGGCCTAATTTCTGTCTTCCTTAGGCAAGTCAAGGATAATTCTACAGATATTAAACAGTATGTACATAGTGTGAGAGAAAAACTCTCTAATCTCCTAAAGGTTCCTGTGAGATTACAAATATAATTTTCTTTAGCCATTCCATTTTGTCCCACCCACTAGCTGAGCTCTCTGTGGAACTGAGTATGAGGTCCATTTACTCCCCAGTGTATAATTTTAGATGATTAGTTACTCAGGAAAAACATTCACAAGTAATCTCAATTGATTTTAGACAATTGGAGGGAAAAAATAAAAGCTAACAGGACCAGACAGAATATGAGATATTAGCAGATGATATAATCAAGTCATTTTCCCCAAGCTTTGGAAATGACTTTTGAAGCTAATTTTGATTGTAGACACCTCTTTTTTTCCACAACTCTGCTTCTACTGAAGTGCAACAGGCCTTTTCCTTAGTGGCTGACATAAAAATGGGGTTTCTGTCTGATTGGTACAAACACTGTCTGCCTTTTGCTGCATTTAACTCACAGGTGTTCTTTCCTTCCTGAGAAGAACACATGCTGCATGCAACATTTTCATATTCCCATGCTTCACACATGTCTTATAAAGACTAATAATTTTGCACATTACTACTAATTTCATCTAGCAATGCACTTTAAAAATCTTGGTTGTTTATTTAAATACAATTTAAATTGCATGGCTACACTTCTGGTGTTGATTAAAGCACACCTGTTCTCCAAAAAGGCAGAGACTCTTAATCACACTTTTCATTGGTGACGCCTCAGTAAAGCCTCACCAAACAATCCTAGAAAGGAGATGGTGCTGAATTTTACCTCCTTTTACCAAAGAGGTAGAGAAGTATTTTAGCACTAGAAAAATGGGATTTTAATCATTCACATAGTGGAATACTCTTTTAATTACAATGGTAGGAGAAAGACATTAAATACATTTGAAAGTGGTATATTTCTACTGTGCTGTTACCTTAACTGATCTCCATTGCATTCACAAACTATTCAACCTGTTCTTCAGAGTTTTTATTAGTTGCCCTCTGGACAAAGAAGGAATCCTCCTATTCTTGATTCATGGTGAGGTTTCCCTTTTTATTGATTTGGTTTTGTGGTTTGTTTTTTATTTTTTAGCTCTTCTTAGGCCTTCACTATTGCCTATAATTGATTTATATTAGATTTATTGACTATATATTATTTATTCTATTATATATTATTCTATATAATATATGGAATTATTATATATTCTATTCTATTCTATTCTATTCTATTCTATTCTATTCTATTCTTAATATTATTACATAATTATATATTATATATTAATGTATATTATAATATATTAATAATAATATATTATATATATTATATACATATATATTTTATTATTTATTGACTATAATAGATTTATGTAAGTTGTGAACAGTTGCTTCTAAAGGGGGTAATTCTTACTAGACCACTCCCATCCAGCTCACAAATTGGAATGGGAAGCTGATACTGAATTTGTAGAGTTGAGATGGACTTTTTCCCTCTTTTCATATTCTTGTCATAGATCAGGTTTTTTTCCTTCCTTTGGGCATTAAAAATTACCCTGTTCCCCAAACATCTACGTGTGGAAATGTTTGGGTTTTCACTTTTTCAATAACACTTGTGCCTTTTATAGGTGTGGGTTTTTTGTCTTATATTGGCTGCTTTACTTTTGGCTCTAGAATTTAGTTGTACATGCTTTAGCTATTTTTATTGCCAAGAATTTTGTATTGAAAACATACTATGAGCTATATAGTAAAAATAAACAAAGCACTCAATTTTGAACCTATCGTCTTCCTTCCTTTTTTCCTTCTAATTCCATATTTAGGAACAAAAGCTTTTTTCTTTTCCAAGAAAGTTAGTAATATGGCTGAGAATGTAAAGGTTCACAGAGTGCTGAGAACCTACCATGTTAATGTCAATAGTTATTGTATAAAAGCTTTCAATTTAATTTGAAATGGGACTGCAAAGTGGCTCATATGCTGACATATCCAAATGAATAATTTATTTCTCAGTAGGAGAAAGTATTTCAGTGGTAGGATGCCAACATGCTGATATTCACCCAGGAGACCTTTAGCTTAAACAGCAGATATGTTTAGGTAGGTAAAAATACTATTAGTGCAGATGTAGGAAATGGAATCTTTTCTTACATTTACTTCCAGTGGAAGAACTAGAAAGGTTTTTTCAGACCTAAAATAAAGACAGTGAATGAAGAGCATCAGAAATTCCATTGTACTCCTTTAGCAAAATCAACTCTACCTTCATAAAATCTTCCACATTTTCTCCCATTTGCAGAGCCTTGAATGACACAGCCAGAGTATGATTTCAAAACAGTTCCAAAATTCTGAAAGCTTTTTTCCATTGATGTTAATTAGAAATTCTATAGACACACCTACATGTAGAATGGAGTGGAATGGAGTGGAATGGAGTGGAATGGAATGGAATAGGAATGGAATAGGAATGGAATAGGAAAGGAAAGGAAAGCAAAGCAAAGCAAAGCAAAGCAAAGCAAAGCAAAGCAAAGCAAAGCAAAGCAAAGCAAAGCAAAGCTGGAAGGGGCCTATAAGGAAAGTCTATTATAACTTTCCAGCCACTTCAGTGCTGACCAAAAGTTAATGCATGTTGATAAAGACATTGCCCAAATGTCTCTTAATCACTGGGAACCATGGGGCATTAACCACCTTCAACAGGAAACCTGCTCCACTGTTGGACCACTCTCTTGGTAAAGAGATGCTTCCTAATGTCCAGTCTAAACATCCTCTGTTGATGCAGCTTTGAACTGCCCCCATATTTTCTACCTCTGGAATCCAGGGGTAAGAAATCAGTATCTCACTCTCCACTTCCCCTCCTCAGAAAGCTGTAGAGAGCAATGAGGTCACCTCTCAGCCTCCTTTTCCCCAAAGTAGGCATTCCCAAAGTCCTCAGCCACATCTCCTAAGACAAACCTTCTAGGTCTTCACCAGCTTCATTCCTTCCCTCCCTGACATAGGAGGATCTTTACATCCTTCTCAAGTGGTGGGGCCCAGAACTGCAGACAGCACTGAAGGTGAAGCCACAGCAGTGCTGAATACAGCAGAATGATCCCCTCTTTTGAGCCAGCTGTCTATCATCACCCACACATCCCTTTTGCAAACTTGAAAAAAATTATTTCCTCTTATCTTCTTTAATAGGTTTGTATCTTCTTAACCTGTATGTGTTAAAACTAAGCAAATAAGCTAATTCCTGTTATCTAACATCACTTATGGTTAATAATTCAATCAGCTTGTTTTCAGTATAGAAAGTTCAGATGCAGTTTGCATTTAAAGTTCTGTTAGCTTTTTTCCCTTCAGGTTGCTTAATAAGCTCAAAATTTAAAAAGAAGCCTTATCTGGAATTAGTGGCCTTGGTGGTTTAAAAAAATCCCACTGTGCTGAGGGTAGTATATTGATTGCCTTAAGGGAAGATGGAGTGTATGTGCACACAGGGCACTCAGATCATTGTACCAAAAGACATGGCTCTTCAGGTCAGGCATACTGGACTGGGAAAGCTTAAAAAGATATGGAATTAACACCAGGAAATCTTTCAGAAACTACAAAGAGGTCTGAAATCAAACATTACCTTCATCTTTCCAGATCTTCATATCTCAACATGAAAACTGCCATACTAAACTGGTCAGAAAGTTCATTTAAAACTACAAAGAGCTGAAGCAACAGTTTAGAAACAGAGGATGGAAATGTTACTGTCTATCTTGTGTGCTACAACATAATAAAGTCTGACTACATTTCCCTGGTTTTCATTATTTTATATGCAGCTCTATCTTGTCCTTTATTTTGTAAACTGGAGAGCTCTTATCTTTTTTGTCTCTTCTCAGACAAAACCCATTTCATACTTGTTTCTCTTTCCCATACTGTGTCTAGCTGTACTATATCCTTCCTGATAGAGAAGAATAATAAATGCCTGGAGAAGAGCTGCACGAGTAATATGATGAATGGATTTATACAGTGAGACATATCATGGTGGCTTTTGTTTCTTTCCTATAAATTTTTGAACATATATCTGTTATTTTGCAAATAAAACCTGAAGCAAATAGCTACTGTAGAACCTCTGATTTCATATTACTTTGTTTTAATTACTTCAGGCATTTCATCCCTCACTCAATCACTATTACAATATCTTTCATAAACTTTCATGCTAAATTATTGTTCCTACTTCCTTGAAAAACATCATGTCAATTAACTTGGTAACCATCATACTTTTTCCCAGATTGCTCAGGGATATGTTGAACAGCACCAACTCCCAAGGATCTCTCCATAATGCTAAAAGTAACCATCTTTTCCAACAGCTTATTTTTCTTCTTTAACCACTTATTAATGACTATATTAAGACTTTATCCCCTGTACCACAGCACCCTCTTTTACAGAGGTGCTTTATCAAAATTATTTTTGAAAACCAAGTAGATATATTGATAGTTATCTCTATCCACTTTATCACCTTCTTTATCTAAATTTGCACTTTATTTGTGCAGCATAACTGCAGAATCTGTGTTGACTTTCTTCTACATCATATTTACTCATTTTTTCTCTAAGTTCAACAGTTTGCTGAGTGCAGATATAAACTTTCCATTTTATAGTTCTCCAAAGCCCTTTTAAAAAATTTGTATCACATTTGCCATTTTCAACTCCTCCGGTACAAAGGACATTTGAAGTGATAAATTACACACTATAGTTAACAACTCAGTACTTTCATATTTCATTTTCCTTAGAACTCTATGTGAATACCATCTGGTTCTGGAAGTTTGCTGGTATTCATTTTATTAATTTATTTGAAAAGTCTTTTTATTAACATTTCATATGAGACAGTTCCTGAGCAGTGACTTCTGCTACAATGAACTTTAAAGTGTGATGCTGTGATGCTCCTAAACTTTTGCACAGTGAAGTGGTTAATTAATTTTGGTTTTGTCCTATGGCTTCTTTTTATTAAGATATCCTTTATATCAGTCTTTGGCCATCCAGAATCCTGGAAGACTTCTTGGTTTTGGTATTGGAATTTGTTTGAATACATTGTTATATGGGTTAAATATTTTCCTTGGACAAAATGTTTCTCAAAGTCTCATTTTCCCTGTTTTAGTAAGACACAATTTAGAGTTAAATTACAGTTACAATATTTGTATCCTGTTTCTTTTGCTTAAATAAAACTTTCTATTTTCAAATGGTTTTTCTCAAATTTGTTTAGGCATGACAGCTTTTTGGTGTCATCTATAAAAGATTTTTTTTTAAGAAAAACTACAGTTTTAGAATAAAATTCTTATACAGGAGTAGTATACAAGAATTTTATTTCACTAGAATTTCATCCTTCTGTCTTCTTGTTCTATTTTCTTCAGCTTTACAAGGTTGTTGTTTTTAACATGTTTTGTATTTAATTTTTCAATATGTTCCTGTATTCCTTTTTTTTTTTTCCCACTTTTTACTTCTTTATTCATACACATATACTGAATGCATGATGTCAATTTTTTGGGTTAGCTTTTTGCTAATTATTAATTTCCAAGGCATATAAAAAAAAGTAAAAAAGTAAAAATTGAGTATTGATTCAAGAAAAACAATAAAAGAGAAAAAAGCTTACAGAAAGCAAAGAACAGACATGTTAGAAAAGACAAACACCCACAAGGATGGAAACAAAGCAAAAATAGGAAGAGATGAGCTGCTCCCATACCGTAGTGCCAGCCTACACAGGATTCTGTGTCTCATCAATTCCCTCTACTTAGTGCTTGTCATGCCACATCTGGATCTCTGTGTTCAGTTTTGGTCCCCACTATACAAAAGAGGTGTGGACACACTGCAGAGAGTTCAGAGAAGGGCCACAAAGATCCTTGTAATAACACTATACATATTTTCTAATATCCATTTGTATACTGCCTTTGTGATAGCTTCATTTACATATTAATTGTTTTTTTTAAAATATTTACATTTTTCATGTAAATATTGTTATGAATCATTCATCTGGGAAGCATGGTGGTCTTTCTTGTAATTCAATAAATCCAGTGCAGTAACTGGAACATAGACCAAGAGCAAACAGCAATCAGTCAAGATTCTCACAAAAGTAATAAGTTAAAAGAAGTAAGCGCCTTCTTTTCCTAGAATTTTCTGTGACTTTGTCACAGATCTGAGAAGACCATAGGCAATAATACTCATTATGCACACAAAATTTGGAGAAAATGTGAAATAATATTTTATTTTCAACAAAATTGACATAAAAGAAAACATAAAATAGCTGCAAGATTAAGCACTCACACACTCAGATCCAAAAGTCTGCTGAACTGAAAGTTCCATGTTAGCTTTGTGCCCTATTTATTAATTAGATATTAAAGAAAAAATACATAGGAAATACTATGTATTGCAGACCTCTGTGAATATGACATGTACAGTGCATTA